>NW_014575360.1:0-295107 GCF_000527765.1 Bipolaris victoriae FI3 | reverse complement strand
GTCTTATTTCAACTTCCTCCTACCTTCAGCTCCCCCCCCTCCCCCCGCCTAATCCACCCTCCCAAAATTAGCAACATACCCGCATGTACCTTATTCGTCTATCCCAAATAGCCTACAAACTTACATCCGATACTCGTATGTTGAGAAAACCCGGAAAGTGACAGGCTGCATTGGGGGCCTTTGCCGTATACATATAGCCAGATGGGTATTGCATAGAACACGATGGAAGGTGCATATACAGCCTTTTATGTACCCAGTAATGTGGTACGGATGTTGTTCGTAGAACATCCGATATCTCGGTAAGCTTATATTAAGCTTATATTAAGATCGTACACCAATATGTATATTGTGCTCCGGCCAGGGGTATTTCAGCCGGCGGCTCGAATCCAGGCTTGAGAACATTGACGCCTGTTATAGCCACATTGGCTGCAGGTGATTGCAGTCTAGAAGTTATTCGTTCCTAGGGAAACAGCAGGAGAATGGTGACAGGAAGGACTTGGATGAAACGCGATGGTATTTTGGAAAAGGATTACTATAGAAACACAACACAATGACCTCAGTTTAGCAAGCCGGCAGCAAGCGCCTCCATATCCTCCAACGTCTCGAGCTCCTCGACTCTGTGCGCGGCCTTTGCCTTCTTCCTCTTCTTTGCGACCTTTTCTTCGTCCTCAGAGTCAGACTGGAACCACTTCTTCTGCTTCTTGGGTGGCTCCTCTTGTCGTTCCTCCTCTGACATGTCCTTATCGTCATCACTATACTCTGCATCTGCCCTAAAGTTTGCCAAGAGGTCTTCGCCGGGATCTGGAAGTACCACGCCTGCATCGCTTGCATCGTCGTCAGCATTAGCCATCTCAGCTCTTTCCCTCTCTTTGCGTTTCCGCAACTTTTCTTTCCTCTTTGCCTTGGCGGTCGCTTTGTCTTCGATATCGGCATTTTGAACTTCTTCACGTGCGGCTTCGATGAACTTCTGTCGTTGCTCTTCTGGCAAACCTTTGGCGCGGAATTGCTCTTCGTCTTCGAGTTCGTAAACTTCATGTGGGTTTCCTTCATCGTCGTAGACGAGCTTCTTGCCTTTGTCCATGAGCTTGGTAAGCTTCTTCTTGGATTGAAGAAGTTTCTCTCGGCGATGGCTGTCAATAACAATGGGTTGCGATGCGCCAGCAATGTGGACAACACGACCGCCCACAGAAAGCATGGGGTCCTGGTCGGTATTGAGGTCCTCGGGTTCGTCATCTGCTGGAATCCGTCGTTTAACAGCCATGAAATCGTCGTCTCCGTTGGTCGCCGCTCCAGCCCCACTAAACTCGTCTACCTGCGCCTCCTCGTCTTCGTTCCTAACAAGTTTCTGGTAATGCTCTGCAAGAACATCCTGGTTCTTGCGCTCGAACATGCGATCGTACTTAGTCCGCACAGGCTTGTCTGTCTTCGTGACTTCTTCAGTGTCTGATGAATCAGAGATTTCAATAGTCTGCCTCGATGCCTGTTTCTTCTGCTTGCTGTCGTCGTCCTTCAAGAACTTGATCCTTGGTGTTCCTGGGAGACCCAGACTTGCCGCGTATGCTTCGAGATTATATTCCTTCAGCTTGAAGACCTCCTTATCCTTTTGTAGATAGATAGATTTGACATGTGTCATGAAGGCCTTTTGTCCCAGATACTTCAAGGCAGGGTCCTGGAAGCACATGTTCTGCAGCTGATCCTTGATTGACTGGCGCTTCTTTTGTCGCACATTGATCATCTCGATGGGCACTTTCTTGGCTTCCAGACGCTTCAGCATGCCCTCTTCTTCACTGGGTGCTAGGAAAAGCACACCACGTCCTTCTCGGTTGTATCGTGCCGTTCGACCGACTCGGTGAATATACGTGTCGACATCATCAGGGCAGTCGACCTGAATGACGAAGTCGACAGCAGGGAAATCCAGACCTCGAGCAGCAACATCGGTTGCAAAGAGACACGAGTGTTTGGCTGAGGAAAACTTGGCAGTTGTGTCTAATCGAGCACCTTGCTTCTGGCGACCATGGATGTGCAACAGTGGGATACCGGGCTGCATATGACGAAAGGACTCGTAGACAAATCGAACAGTCTTGGCAGACGAGAAGAAGCAAAGGATCTTGGACTTCTTGCTCGCCTGAATGAAACTCCACAGAGTGTCCAGCTTCTCCTCCAGAGGGCAAATAATGTAGTTTTGCGTGAGTCCCTTCGGCGTTGCGCTCTTGTCCTCGGCATGAACTGATACGTACTCGGGGTCCTGGAGACTCAAACGTGCAAGGTCCGACACCTTCTTAGACTGAGTAGCGGAGAAGAGCAGTGTTTGCCTCTCCTTTGGCAGATACTCGATGATTGCATCCACATCCCGCTGAAAACCCATATCAAGAATCCTATCCGCTTCATCCAGCACCAGCATCTTGAGATCGTCAACGTTGAAGGCGGCTGTCTGCGACAGATGCTGCAGCATTCTTCCTGGTGTTGCGACAAGTATGTTCATTTTAGTTAGAGCCTCCCTCTCAGCTTGCAAACTCTTGCCTCCAATAAGAAGACCTGCAGCAAACATATGGCCATGTCTTCCAATCTTGCGCAGGACATCGAAAATCTGGATGGCGAGTTCTCGGGTCGGGGACAGAATCAAAGCGCCCAGGCCTGCGTCTGGCCCAACGTGTTGCAGCCGGTAGAGGTTCTCCAGAACGGGGATGATGAAGGAAAGTGTCTTTCCGCTTCCCGTCTTCGCAGCGCCGAGTATGTCGTGGCCCTTGAGCGCAAGCGGAATCGCCTTGGCCTGGATGTCGGTCATAACAGCAAAGTGTGCAGACTTGAGGCCTTGTTTGGTCGGGTCGGAGAGCGGCAGGTCGGTGAAGTCTTTGTGGGAGCTTTGCTTGGGGTCCTGTGTCTACAGTCAGTCTCATGCGCCCTGTCAAATTGCGATGTTTTCGCAAGCCTACCAGGTCCTGAACTGCCTGCTCCAGCTTCTCCACATCTACATCGTCGCGCTTCCGTTTCTGGACATTCTCACGCTTCTTGACCTTTGTAGGCCTTGTGCGACCGGTAATTTCTGGTGCAGCCATTCTGGCGCTGGACACTTTCCTCGGGCAATTTGGAGTTGAGGCTTTCGCGTCGCATCTCAAGAGAACTTTTTGGTGGAGAACTTTAGATGGTCTGTGCGCTTCGCCGCGGGGATTGCTATGGCTGGCCATCACCGCTGCGACGCTTACCTTCACCTTTCATCTTCCTCCAAGGAAGACCAAGCATAGCGCCGATAATCGTGCCTACACTTGATACCCTCACTAACACTCACTCTGACGGACTGAAGCTGTCTGAAACATATCCATTCTACGTGCAATCTACCTCACGCCAACATGGCGGACATCGATGCTGAGCTCGCAGGCATCGGCAAGGAGCTCGACAAGGACGCAGAGATTGATCGCATCCGTAGCGTCTTCAGCCTCGATGCATACGCCGTCCTAGACCTCCAACCCGGTGTCCCCGAATCCGACATTAAAAAAGTCTACCGCGCAAAGTCCCTCCTCATCCATCCGGACAAGACGAAGAACGAGCTCGCCCCCGACGCCTTCGACCGCCTCAAGAAAGCCCAGACGGTGCTGCTCGACGAGAAGCTGCGCGCAGAGCTCGACGAAAACATCGCCGATGCGCGTATGCTGCTCATGCGCGAGAAGAAGCTCACAGCCGACGACGAGGAAACACGCAGTGAAGAGTTTGCCAAGGAGTGGCGGCAGAAAACTATCTGGGTGATACGGGAGAATGAGTTAAGGAAGCAGAGGCAGATGAAGGCAGCGATGCGCGAGGAGGGCAGGGCACAGCGCAAAGAGGAAGAAGAGGCCAAGGAGCGCAAGCGCAAGAGAGAGCAAGACGAGGCATGGGAGAAGACACGCGACACAAGAATCAACAGTTGGCGCGACTTTCAGCAGGGCAAAAAACCAGATGCTGCTGCCGATGGTGGTGTAAAGAAGAAGAAAAAGAAGGTCAAGGCCTTAGGTTAAGCTTATCGCCAACCTTACCGTAGACCCGGGAATTTCTTCACAATACCCTACCACTTGCCGCAAGAGAAGACCAGAAATCACACATGGCCAATTGTCTCTAAAAAAAAAGACCCGCCATATCTTCTGCGCTCTCTCCTTTCAAGGCACACCAAAGCCACTCATGTCTCTTCTCGATACCCAATGTACTTAGTTTATTATTTCCCCCTCTCACCAACCCCCCTACTTACATCCCTTGCATACAAATACATACATACATAAACTAGTACCCCATCGCGTCCCCACACTCGCAACATGTATCTCCGAACCCATCTCTTACACACATACAACCCAACTGCAAACGCCCAACCTAACCATAACCCAATCACATCCTTAATCACCCTAAAAAACCAACCGGACTCTCATCCGCTCCTCTGCCTAGCTCGGCGACTCCCCTCCGTAGCCAGTAGCACAACTTTACCCACCATTCCCCCCCAGCCCGAGTTCCCTTCGTCATGTTCTCGCCGATCCCGCCCTTTAGAGTTTGTGAACACCCAAGGTTTGAAGCTAAGGGGGGGGGTTGACTTAAGCGCGGTTTTAGAGCATGCATAGGTCGGACGTCAGGTCATCAATTTTTTTTTCTTAAAAAATCGTATAGGAGGAGGGGGGTGCGCGGAGAAAGGATAAGTGCTGTTTTGCATATCTTTTGCCCTTCCTTTCGCCCGTTTTTTTTGTTTGGTTTATCCGATAGCCGCGGTGGGAAAGCTTAGACTAAATTAGTGGTTGAGCGAGATGAGTAACTATCAGTAACCTAAAGGGGGTGCAGTGAAATGTGTTTAGTAATGTATGAGTAAAAGGGTTGTATAATGTCATGGAACTTATTTTTCTCGTTAAAAATAATGCAATACAAGTATTTCATGTAGCTAGCTCTACGTCTGTATGACATGTTGTCGACCCCATAAACCTTAAAATCCCATCATAAACGAACCAAGAAAAAGATAGCTTATCCGAAGATTTGCGGCAAAAAATCAGGAGAGAAAAATGGTAAAAAAAGGGTATATCCTCCTTTCGTAACCTGCTTAGTCTCAAAATGATAAAAAAAAGAGCCTAGCAGCCCCAAGCCCGCCTCAGTCGTACGATGTCCGTGGCAAATGCGCGCCCCCTTCGTATTGTATCCACACAAACGGTGTGAACAAAAGTGAAATGCTTAAGTAATAGTTTTGTTTTTGGTTGGAAATCGGCTCGCCCCGAGCTGACCCGAGCTCAGGGGGGCGTGAAGAAGAGAAGAAGTGAGAGGAGGAGAGAGAAAAAATAGGAGTTCGTGGTATCTTTAAGGTAAAAATGGTTTGTTGCAAGCTCAACAAAATGGGACATGATGGACAATTAAGGAAATAAGAAAAGCGATAGGTAAGAGAAAACAAGAGAGGAAAAAAAAGATGCCGAGGCAAGAAAGAACATGGTGAAGAAAGACGCCGGAATCATGCGGAGATCGTACTAAGTTGCCAAAATGCAAAAAGGTAAGGAAAAAGAAGAACAGAATGAAAAAAGAAACAGAACCTAGAGTGAAGTAGAAGAAAAAACACAACGAGTTGAATCATTCCCCGTTTCCATCATATGCATGCATTCCACCGTTTTCTGGAAGACAGACGTAAAAAAGACAGTTCAAAGGAGAAGAAAAACCGACCAGCAGGTAAATCAACCCTTGATGTCCCTGTGAAAGCTTTCCCAACCCCCTCTTTTCTTATTCCAGCATTTGTTGAATATCCAATCGCCTCCGCTTCACTGTCTCAGGAGACTCAAGTCTTCGCTGCTCGGCACCACTCGCCAGCGACTCTAGTGGTCTAGCACGCTCATGTTCTGCTGCCGCTGCAGCACCCGTGCTCATTGCTTCAATATGCAGTGGTGAGCCGAGGGGCGAGGGTGCTGTTCGAATGGGCGGAAGGTGTAGGCCCTCGAGACGTGCGGGGCGGTTCAGTTCGCGGAAGGGTTGCTGCGAAGACGACGTGGGCGGCCGAGTGGTGGATCCGTAGGGCGAAGGGTATGTGTTTGTGCTGGGTTGGGTGGGAGGCTGGTAGGTAGGCAAGTATCCAGTGTCTGCACCTGCGCCTGCGGTAGGCGAGTAGCCGTAAGATGGACTACTGCTGTAGGAGCCGGGGCTTATCATAGGCAAGGACGTTCGGACGGCCGAGAGATTGTAGTACGGTGAGCTCGGCCCGGAGCTGGTTGAAGATGGTCGACGGGACTGGTGCGGCGTGAGATATGATATCGGTGCGTTGTTTAGCGCAGATGTTGTCTGGGGTGCGTTGTTTGGTGTAGGAGGAGCAAGCTGCTGGGTGAGTAGGTTTGGGGCTGCGAGCCTTGGTGGTGATATCACAACCAGCGTCACAAAGTATAGTGAGATCTTCGCAAGCCTGATTTGGACTTGCAGCGACTGATATGGCTCTGCACCTGGAGCACGGAAGCTGAGGTAGATGGACCTGTTGGTGGAGCCCTGAGTGAAGTGGTCAATCTCTTGATCTGAGACAGCGTCCATTACTGATCGCATGGGATCCTGTCCCACAGGAGTGATGGGTGCCATGTAAGCCGGCTCACGTTCGTCGCGCTCATCGCGTAGTTCGTTACGCAATCGCTGGAGACTTTCGTTTTGCCTGGGCTCCAGCAGATCGCCAAGATGCTTACCCTGGACGTCTCCCAAAAAGGATACCAATTCCACAAAGGCATGATTTGTTTTTTGTATCATCAGGTCCAAGCTCAGGTATGCAACTGGAAGACTGTGGTATGCCGGGCTTGCTCCCGTGCTATAGGGCAGAGGCAGTGGGGCGGCGACTGGGTCTCTCGTCGTAGATACCGGTAAGGGAAGGCTGGCGTTTGGGAGATCTCGCTGATGGGCAGTGCCCGCAAACATGCGCTGGGAATCAGGGGCTCGGGGTAGAAGAGACCCTGGGTATGTCGAATGGTGAACAGGGGTTTCAACAGGTGGAGCACCCAACAGTTGGCTGGTCGGTCTACCTTCTTCCATTCTTGCGAATTCTCTGTCGTCCCTGAGTCGCGGCCGCCCTCTCTTCTTGTGTTGCACATCCTTGCATGTCTCCTATTTTCCGGAATCAGCATCGTCAGGAACAGACTTACAGGTCTAATGACTTTACAAGGGCAACTAACCTGTTTACCAGAAGCCACACAGCGACCACAAGGGCGCTGAACGTCACAGCTGAGATGTGCCTTCTTGCAATTGACACAGGCTGACGCCACATGTGCTTTGGTTCTTCTGGCTGGCTTGGCTGGCCTGGCTGGTGGTGGTGCAATCATCGCAGTTGGCTGAACCATAGGCCCTTGGTGTTGCACTCCAGCATAAGGTGGCAAAGGGGTATTCTGGTAGCCATATCCATAGGGTTGGAGAATAGAATGTCCATAAGGTTGATGTTGGAGCGGACGTCCAGTTTGGTAAGAGAGAGCCTGGTCCCTGGGTTGGGATTCCCCAGGGTATAGTGGTCGCTGCGGAGGGAGAACGTGTGTTGCCATTGATGAACGTGGATCGTATATTGAGGGTGGCGCAGGAGGTTGAACAAAGCTATCCTGTCGTTGAGACGATCCTACAGGCTGGGAATAAGATAGGCGTGCAGATTCAACAGACTGTGCTGGTCGACGAGCTGGGGATTGAGGTTCTGACATGGGCGGGGATGGGTAATCCTGATGCGCAGACCTGTGAGGGCTGAATTTCGCCCGTAATTTGGACAGGCCGTCTTCAGCTTCCGCCGGCCGCCCAAATGGCGTAGAAAGGAGTGAGGTCGGACCAGGTAGAACCAGGCTCTGCATAGTTTTACCGCTATGCGCTCAAACGCCGCGTCAGCAGCGGGAGCTCAACGGTGTGTGTGTGGAGGTACAGATGGGCCAGAAAACTGCGCAGGTTTGGACACCGCGCTTCAGTTTTGCTACCCAAGGAAGAAGCAAAAGCACGGTAAAGTTGACCAGGAAAGTCGAAGACAGTCTAGATGGTAAAGAAGGTAAGTTGATGCAGAACATGAAAGGAGGGAGGTGAGGATGATGACGAAGAAGGGTAGGGATCAACTACGTAAGGCTAAACAAGCGGCGAATGTACAACTGGGTACGTACGTACGGCCCTCGATGCCGAAAAGGCGGCATGCCGTAAGCCAGCCTAGCAACAAGAAGATCAAAGCAATGGAATCAGGAAGGAGAAGCGGGCTCTTGAAATTACCTTTTGTGACAGCAGTGTCGTATAGGCCTGAATCGGCACAGAGTAGTAAGTTGGGATAGATAGTCGTAGGGAAGCAAAAGACGGCGGGGCCAGTGTTGGTGTTAGGTCTACTGGAGCTAACAGGGTAATGGGACGAGGAAGAGGAGAGGGGAGGCGATGGTATTGACTCAGTGTGGAGCCAATGGGGAATTTGGGATGGCAAATCGTAAAAACATCAGAGCAGTCGTCTGCCCACTCGGCGGAAATTCCCCAGTAATAACCACAGTCAGTTATGGGGAATTCTTGCTCACAGATCTTTACCAATCCCTGTCAAGTCGTGCATGAGGGGCCTCCCAAGAGACGGGGGCCACGCTGAGTTCCGGGCAACGGGAGCAGGGGAGGATGCGTCTCGGGGACGACGACATGCTTCCCTCGTTCGGCTGATGGTTCTTCGACATTTTTGCTAGTCTGGGTGTCCCAGACGGCCGATGCACCCGCGGAAGCACCTATGCACGGCCATTAGTTGGTAGTGGGTGCATGGGCAAAGCGGGTTGAGGAGCCTTGTCAGAGGCCGCTCGATCCCCCTGCTTTCCGCACCGTCTGAGAGCCGGGGTGTGCTAACGGGATATGGCTCGCGCTTCTACACGCCATTGCACCATTGTTTTGCGGCCGCCCAGGCAAACTTTCAGTTGAAGCATGGCACAGGTCGAGGGGGGCCCTTGATGCGCGGCGTGCGCTTATGTGCGACCCAGTAATTGCCTTTGCTGGCTCGATTAGGCATATCCAGAGGCCGAAAACGTTCGGCCTAGACAAGCATCAGGAACGGCAAAGGATCCAAGTCATTTCAGCCAGACGATCACGGGGTTTCAGGAGCCATGGGGTTAGCACTGCGAGCGCAAGTGCAAGCTCCATGGAGGGACATTTGTGGCTCTCGATGACAGGCCCGCGGCGGTGGTGCACTACTGCTATGGCGACGCTTGTCACTGTCAGTCGCGTGTCAGGACCCCTTCAGACCAACCACCACATGGATCGCCTCGCTCGCCTCTTCGCACCGACCGACGGTCGCAGCGGAAGTCCTCGCCTCGCGGCGGCTACTCTGCATTGATTGCCGGGGAAAGCTTGCTCAGGGTCCCTAGCAGTGGGACGTACGATATCAAAGTACAAGTTGCGATAACAATCATTACCGCACTACTATGCTCTGAGCATGATGACGCACATGCCTGGCGTCAACTCTATCACAGCCCATACAGGTTGGAAACACGACCACTGCTATGATCGACGTCTCCGTGCGGATATGGCTGAGGCAGGGCGACGCCTTTTTGTATGGAAATTTCCGTCGTCACATCGAGCGAGGTCCGACTTGCCCGCAAAAGCAATCCATTCGTCATTAGGTTCTCAGCCTACGGCGACGTCCCTTCCTGCGGCAAGTCTGAACTCTTGTCGCATCTTGTGGGGCACGTAGCTTTGTCATGCGACACGCCATGCCCACCTAGCTGCATGGCGCCGGCGCTGTAAGCTTATGTATATGGTGCGGGTGATAGATCTGGCAGATGCAGTGTGCTCTGGGACAGCACGCGCGAGCAACAGTAAGCTGCATCCGACGACATACTACTATGTATCTGCCCCCCTCGTACTTGGTGCCAAAAAAGCTTCTGCACAGCTGGGCATTGAGGCGGCCCTGTGTGGAATGTTGTGTGCATCTTGGCCAGTGACGGGTGCATAAGACGTCAAACAACGGACTCATTTACGCTTCAGGCGACCCTCTCATGCACGCTGCAAAATCTAACACTGAACAGTCTTCAGTCCCAACCACCCCAGAATCACGCGCTAGGGGTGGCGTCCAATGCTCTTATGAAGCGACACATAGTGCCATGGGCAAAATGCGGTACAGGCATATCATATGTCCCATTATAGGCTTCGTGTTGCATGGGCATGGCACTGGGCACACAAAAAAACTCCGGTGGGTGAATCGATCGAAAGTTGGCGCCCGGTCGAAGATCTGCCTGCAAACTGCCCGAGCCAGGACAGACGGCATTACGGGCAGCATGGCTTGTCGTGCTGGCGTGTGCGCAGTAGTAGCAGCATTGATGATGCGGGGCCGACGCCTAGGTCGAGGGCACGACGAACATTGCAGATGAGAGACGTCCTCGGCATGTGAGGACCTCGTGTTTATTTTTTTCTCCCTTCTCGACGAGAATGAGAAACAGCGAACGGAGCGCTTCGCTGCTGCCGATGCCACACAAAGAGAGAGAAAGGCAAAAAGAGTGGCAGCAGGAGCATTAGCGGCCACCTCGCTTGTCGACCGCGGCGACGCATTCAGAAGGTAGAACGGCGAGTGCGGCAGGGCAAAGATTCCGCGCTGCAGTCCACAGTGGATGGGTGGATAGACTTGCTGACCCGTGGGACTCGACCTCGACACGGAGCTGCGGTTAGCTGAGCCGAGAGCCGTGAAGATCGGTGCCGTGGCTGGGATCTATACCACAGCACTATCCCTGGATGAGCTTATCCATGAGCAACCAACACATGTACTTGGACACACTTTACTTCCAGCATCCATCATAAACTATGGCCATGACAAATTGCGGATTGCCCTTGTCGCTACCCCAACACAAGCTGCAGTGGTAGGGCACGGCACATGTACATACTCGCTTGAACAAGGGCAGAGCCAGCGCCCCCCAGCATGTCGGCGGCCATGGCTTGGAGACGTCCCCTCTGCACATCTTCACCCTGCTCTTAGCGGAATGAGCCGAGATCCAAAACGCAGGGAGTATGAGTCAGGTCTGCAGGAGCGTTTCCTCGTCGCTCGTCGGGGGGAGGGGGGGATGGCACCATCGCTCGACTAGGGTATTTTTTTTTACGGCCGAAAAGCGCATGCTTGTTTTGGGGATAAAACCTGGCAAAGGCCGCCAAGCGTGTGATTGGTGCTGCAACCCCACCTGCGGAAAATATAACACCCAGCCCAAGAAACCAACGCAATGGCCCTGAAGCTAGGCCGTCTATTTAGCCTTGTTCGCCCATGATTGAGATCCAAAAATAATCTTAGATAGCGGAAGTGTTGTCGTTGGGAGCAGGCCCTATATCGCCTATATAGATTGCTTTCACTTCTGAGTACCATTCGCCGGAGCTACGGCATCCACATAACGGCCTGTCCAATGTCCCGGGACTGCTCGTCCTGCGGTGGCGGGCCCAGCCGCTGTGTTTGTGCAGTGACGATGATTGTTGAGAGCTCCGTCCGCACGTTTCGCTGTTGCAACTAGTCGTCTTGCAACTGCGTATACGGCCCTCTGCCCGCTTTGCCATGCCCCCCAAATCTCGTGTTCGTACGGGCTCCGTATGGTGACAGGTTGGCGTCAGCCGCATGGCGACGCCCCAAATATTGCGACAGAGTTGCGGGCGGGATCTACGAACCGGTGCTCAGGACACGTTGTGCCAAAGTAGCCTCTGCCAGGGGCCCTCGCCCGCCATGCTGTCCGTTCCCTCCTGGGGGCCCTTGCAGCCTCGCCCTCCCTTGCACCTGGGCGCGGGACCACTGTCGATTTGCGACTGGGTGCGGGCCGAGTTGGTCCAGTGCTGGCCTCGGTGCGTCGATATCTTGTGTAATGCGTCTACTATGCTCAAAGTTGATGGTCGCGTGGGTCCTGTGTAAGGATATGAGCCTGTGTAGTTGGACATGCTCACACAGCATGTGCGGCTCATGGCTTTGCCCCCCAAGGCGCCCTGCAGCCAGCTCCTTACAATGCGTGTCTATGACAGGCAAACCCTGCAGACATCCGCTGCTGACACCCCCCTTCGAGTCGACTCGTCAGGCCCGCAGCGGAGCGAGAAATTTCCGGTAATATGCTATATCAACAACCAAGCAGCCGTTTACCGAGATATGGAATGTGACTACGCTTGCAGCCACCCGACTAGAGCGGCAGTCTAGACTGCGCCGCCGTAAGAGAACCACGCCGCAGCCGTTGACCTGCGTGCCGGCGTCTGGTGCGCGTGTTTGGTTTTGATTGAAAAGCGTCGAGCGTATTGCTGCGAAATTGGCCGACGGATTGGGGACATGTTGAATATCAAAAAGCCGTTGAAGTACGGGGAGGCGTAGGAGGATTGTTGGTCGGCATCGCGTACTTCCAAAACCCCGAGGCCGAAGCCACGGCTCTCAGGCCACCCACACAGCGTCTAAGTGCAGTCAGCCAGCCGTAGCACTTGGTTGCAACCAAGGGAGAAGACAAAAAAGCAATGGCAGCAGTAGTAGTAGTAGCAGTAGCACAGTAGCAGTAACAGTACACCTAGTAGCAACAGCTGCAGCGTCAGCAATAACAAATGTGGCGGCTTCTGGAAGAACGTCGGGTGAGCTGCCGCAGCGCGGATGCAGGAGGATTCCAAGGCTATTGAGGTCTGGCGGCGTTTGCCCAGAATAGGGAATGGTGGTGTGCACCCTTGAGTTTCGTTGAGTGGAGAAGAAATATGTCGGCTCAAAGAAATCTCCTCGATGGTGGGATGACGTGCCTGCATTGCCATGTGCACCCGATGTGGATGCGGCCCCCCCTCCCCTGGAAGCCCTGTCCCTGCTTCGGACCTTATTGAGGGTGGTGAGCTTGCAGGCAAGCCTTGACCCTAGGCGCCGAGTACATGCAATGGTGCAGGCGCCTGTCACTGTCATTTGCCTAGCGGATGTTTTGCACCTATCGCCCTTGCTCGGTAGAGTATGGAGTAGACCTACATGAATACGTGCATACATACCACATGTAGATATCGTCCGTTTGCGTCTTAATGGCCTGCACCCCCAAACTTAGCACCCCCAAACCCCAAACACAAAAGTACTCAAGGGGGGTCCACGTCGCTGCAAATCGAGCCACGACTTGTTTTTGCAACCTTTATTTCTCGTCGACCACCGCGATGTGCGCAGGTATAAAAAAAAGCCACTATTGAGTCCAATGTGCTTTGGCCCAGAGGGGCTTGGTGCTTGCCCACAACTCTGTTCCAGTACCCGATTAAGTTTCGCCAATCCGCACCCAGGTGGCACAGCAAAGCAACGACAGCCTCTGCGAATAAAAGCAACCATGACCTGACCTTGCCCATTACAACGGTCCTTTCTCGCACAATTAGCCCCTCTGGCCAATGGTGCAGCCACCTTCTTTGTTTTGCCTCGCCACAGCGCCGGCCGACAAATCACATCCGATACTGAGCACCTCGGCCCGCGACCACGGTGGATCTTCATCATGTTACACAGCAGCGTCGCTGACACGTGCCAACTCAAACCTCATCATTGTCGATTCATGCGTCCAGGCATAAGGCCCGTGTATTGATTCAACCATCTCAATGTTTCCGCTTTTTCGACGGCCGCGCATTCTTTTCTCGCCGTTTCTCCTGGATTTTGCGGTTCTTGCGCACTGTATCCACATCCCGAAGCTCACTCTTGCCCTTTCCGTCCTTGAAGGCACCAATGCGCTTCTCCTGTGCTTCAGCCACCCGCTTCTTCTGCACATGATAATCATCGCGGTATCGGTCAGCTTGCTTCGGTGCCTTTTCCGATTTGTGCTTGTACCGAGGTGCGTTGTTGAAAGATGCTGCTGGGCGGTTGGCGGATTCCATCTCGCCCACCCTCGGCATCTTGACCTTGTTTGCTTTGCGCCAGTCATCAAAACGACCGCTGCGGAAACTCGCCGCAATTTTTTGTCCACTCTCCCCGCGGATCATCTTGGCTCCCTTGGACCCGTCGTCGTCGTTGGTGCGGTTGACATACTTCTTGGACTTTTTGTCCCACCGCATCTTGGACTTGACCGCGTCTGCGAAACCTTGAATCTCGTCGTTGACCAGTGACATCTCTGCCGCTCTTGCTGCAGACACAAAGTTGGTGTTGCCAGCATCTCCACCGCTAACTCCATATGCCTTTTCTTCGGCCAAGTTCTCCTTGGGAGTATACGACATGAAGTAGTCGTCGTTCCTCCAGCTGTCTTGCTTAGACTTCTTCGAGGCCGGCTGTGACACTGACACTTCAAGCTCGTCAGAGTCAGAATCATAGACACCCTCTGCAACCTCGACTTCATCTTCCGAGGACATGTCCTCGTCATTTGCTTCTCTTGAAGAAGCATGAATAGTGTCCAGCTCATCTTCATCCTTTTTGTTAGCCGCCTGTTTAGCTTTCTGACGCTCAACCTGCTCTCTTCTTTTGCGCATAATCTCAGCTGTTTCGCTATGGATCCCGCGTTTCCCAATTTCAAACACTGTTTCCGCGGGACGGAATGACTGGATCCTCGCGAGCATGTCTTCTTTCTCTCTTTGAGCGGTGTGTGCATCATTGCTAAAAAGCATGTGCGTTTCAGCAAAATTAGGAGACGCTGCTAATTCTTTGGCGCGCACTACACTCTGTGCGCTTGCCTGGTTACGTGTGCGTTGGTACTGTCGCTCACCCTTTTCAGCAACACTTAGCAAAAGCGCCAAGTCTTCGTCCTCGCTGAGTTGTCTGTTGACTTGCTCCACAGAGCTCTCTACCTGCCACGGCGACAAGCTCCCAACAACAAAATCATCTGCGTAGTTTGGCTCGTCACTCGACCGCCCCATAAGCAGGCGCTTGCCTAGAAAGAGCTGCAGATCTATGAGGTAGGGTAGGTCGACGTGTCTGCATAGACTGTATGCCCAACCTTTTCTTCCCGCACGTGCTGTTCGTCCGACCCGATGGACAAAAATCTTGGGTTGTGACGGAAAGTCATAATTTATGACATGGTTGATGTGAGGCATGTCAACACCACGAGCAGCAACGTCTGTGACGATAAGGATACGGGTCAACCCAGTTCGGAAGTCTTGAATTTGCTCTTTTCGAGCAGTTTGATCGAGATTACCGTACACTGTAGAAAATTAGTATAAATCAATACAGGACACATCATCTCACTCACCATAAGATATAGCATATCCCAGATTTCGAAGAAGGTTGGCCAGATACTCTACCCTGTGTTTCGTTGCAGCAAAGATAATGGTAGACTCTGCAACAGGAAGGTCCTTGACGAAGCCTTCACTACGCTTCCGCTTCTTGCTGAGCTTCTCGCTCTCTTCTCGGGCCTTCTTTGCGGCATCAGTCTCACCTACGGGAACTTTGATGACATTGTCCAGAAGGTACAGCAGAGCTCCATCTCGATCGCCCGACTTGATGGTAAAGTAAGCACTCTTGAGATCTGGCGAGATCTTGCTTTCCGCATCCAGACGTATCAACTTGGGCTCTTGTAAGCCCGCTCGGGCAAACTCCACGAGTGACTTTGGCAGTGTGGCACTGAACAAGAGTGTCTGCCTCGAGGCGGGGAGGGCGTAAAGAATTTCCGAAAGTTGGGCAGCAAAACCCATTTCGAACAACCGATCGGCTTCGTCGAAAACAATGTACTTGACCGAGGAGAGGTCAAGGCCCATCTCAACCTTGAGATGCAGGAAACGTCCCGGAGTGGCAATGATGATATCGGGATTGGTGGTCATTGAGCTAAATTCTGCAGAATTGTTAGCATGCATCGCAATGGCTTAGTGATTGTGTATACGTACGTTCTTCAAGACTGTCACCGCCAACGAGCAAGATGGTTCGCAAATCGGTACCACGACCCAGCTCCTTGACTACCTTGAGTGTTTGCAATGCAAGTTCGCGAGAGGGCGACATGATAATTCCACGCGCGCCCACTTTTGCGGAGTGCGCCTTGAGCTTCTGGATCATAGGTATAACGAAAGCGGCCGTCTTTCCGGAACCGGTTCTGGCCATTCCCACCACATCCTCGCCTTGAAGCATAAGTGGCACTGCCTTACGCTGAATCGGAGTCGGGACCTTGAAGCCCTTTTGTGTGATAGCTTTCAGAAGCGCCGCATTTAGGCCCATGGCTTGGAAGCCTCCACCCTTCTTGACCGACTTGCCTACGTTCGAGGCTTTGCGATTTGAAGCGGCCTGTTTCGCAGCGATGAAGGCCTCATCGTCGGATCCATCGTCACTGCCAACGTCAAGATCCAAGCCCAGATCTGCGTTCAGGTCCGTCTCTTGCGGAATGTCATCGCCGCCGGCTAGAGCATCAAAAATGTCGAACTCGGTTTCGGAGAGCGCCGGCGAGCTCGCGCGGTGGGCCATGTTGGGCTGCTCAACTATAGGGTTCCGGGAGGACGGAGGTGAACTTTTGCTCTGCTTGATGCTAGAAAGTTGCGCGTAGAGTCGCTCTTGGGAAAATTTCGAGCACGGACCTTCCTAAATCTTGGCGGCAGGGATGCTGTTGAAATAGCGTTCACGTGCCCCGCGATGAGGCAGGCGCGTCCGACGCGTTTTGCCTCGAGTAGATTTGTTGTACACGGCGTCTCTCAACTGCAGTCAATAGGATGAGTAAGTTTTCCATGTTCCAATACTCCTAAGCATTCAGGCTTACCATATCAGACTACAACAACTACGAAACCTCGTACACGTCCTATGGCGCTGGCGGCGGTGGTGGCGGAGGCGGCTTCATACCAGGAGAAGGCGGCAGCACACAGAGTCCCGGTGGCCGGCAAAACCAAATCCAGGACTCGATACGCCCTGTTACGATCAAGCAGATACTAGACGCCCAAGGAGAGGCAGGGAGCAACGAAACCTTCAAAATTGACGGCACAGTAATCAGCCAGGTACACGACAGCCCCACGTTGGATATATATGCTTGCGCTAACTTGTAGTCAGCTCACACTTGTCGGCCAAATACGCAACATATCTAACCAGACCACAAACACCACATATCGCCTCGATGACGGCACCGGTAGCATAGAGGTCAAGCAATGGGTCAATCCCGAGACAGTAGACCACAGCAGCCTTGCCAAGGCTAAGCTCGTCGAAGGCGCATACTGCAGGGCATGGGGTAAGCTAAGGAGCTTCAATGACCGCAAATCGGTCGGAGCGACAATCATTCGCCCAATCGAGGACATGAACGAAATCTCTTACCACTTGCTCGAAGCAACGGCCATCCATCTCTACTTTACGCGTGGTCCTCCTGGCCAGGCCGGCGGTGCTACAACCAATGGAGCAGGAAAACAACAGGCGATAGAGGGCGGGTATGGCGGGGCCGACCTCGCAGGCTACTCTCAAGCTGCGAAGAGGGTCTTCAGCTTTTTGAAAGAAGTTGAACAGTCAAACGAGGGCGTGAATCAGTATGAAATTGCCTCCAAGCTCGGCATCGACGCCGCAGACGTAGCAAAGGCGGGTGAGGATCTGTTGGCAGGTGGTCTGATATACACAACTCTTGACGACCAGACCTGGGCGATTCTCGAGGCAGACTAAATAGGACATGAGGCTGTGATGAGTTACTAGGGAAAGCGGACAAAGCTACGACATTCTGCCAGGGGAGATTTCAGCAAAAGCATGCGATTTATGAGAGCACCTATGGCCTGTATTGAGAGTCAACTGTCACGTCTCATGCAAACATGTAAAGAAATCCTACTTCTCTGCGTTTGTAGCGAGAAACAGCACACACGTTCCAACAATGGCACATGATACCACCGTGAATACAACCTGTGTCTTCCATCCTGTTTGCACCAGTGCCCGACGCCGACTGTATCGTGAGACGGTATTGATGTAATTAGCCAGCCCCGCAGCCATACATGCCAAGGACAAGATCCAGAAGATAACACCCAGTGGCAGTGCAAAGCGCAGCTCTGTACCGCATATTAGTGGGGATTTCCAGACGAAAGTAGTTGTATGCTAACCGAGTGGTGTTGGTTGTAACTTGAGATGGAACGACAGCACAATGGCCACCGACACAATAGCCATGTACACGCTTAGTTTAAGCCACGCAAGAAATGCTGTCAGATTCATTAACCATTCTGACTCGTTTTCGACACAGACATTGATGGAAAACCCACTTCTCTCGTTGGCGGCATGATCCCGCGCATCCGAGGTGACGTTATCGAACAGTAGTACACCGCCCAGCCACGGGTGTTCTTTGAAAGCCGTTCGGTCGTAATCATTACTCCTACCGCACTAATTAGAACACAAGTTCCGGATACGAAGGGAAATATGGGGAAGAAGTACTGTTTGACCAAGATGGGTTTACTCCCAAAGATGTTGTAGAATGGTCGATACGGTTCGCGTAGGATGGACTCATCCGTAGCATTCATGCGCTCCAGACTTCTGAAATCCATTCTGTCTAAACAAATACAATCGCGCACACAACCTAAGCTTATGAACACGGCAAAACAAGTCGGAGCGAGGAATGATTGTTGAACACGATAGTAAATCCGGTTGCTTATTTACCAGCACAGACCCGGGCTCGGCATTAAGTAGCGGTAGGTAACTGAAGTACGTCAGTAGGACCGATCGAACCATCTTTATTAACATATCCACAACATTGGTCCTTCCTTTGCACACCCAAAATCCCCTTTCCCATCAAACCCATCAATTTCACAATGGAAAAACAAAAGGAACTCACGCTTTTTGGCGGATGCGAGTATGTATAACACCATCCCTAAGTGACGTCATCGTATATAACTACTGTACATTGAGCAACCCTCCCATGCTGACATGAATTTTTTTCTTTCCATCAAAAAAGAGGCTGGAACGCTTCAGACTGGACAGCAAGCGACGACCGCGTTCGCGGCGGGGCTTCGCAATCCTATCTCAGCATCAACGGCTCCTCCGCACGTTTCCACGGCACCCTCGACACAAAAGCGCTCGGTGGTGCGGGATTCGCTAGTCAGCGCACCACGGGCGAGACCCGAGCCTGGGATTTGTCTGCATACGATGGCATTTTCCTGGATATCGGCGAGCTTGATGGAAAAAAGTATACGCTGACGCTCAAGGATGAGCTTTTGCCGCCTTCGGCGGATGGGCGCGAGCAGTCGTCGATTAACTTTGAGTATGATTTTGATTCAAAGAGTGGCATGGGGGTGTTTGTGCCGTGGCATGCGATGAAGGCGACGTATCGGGGGAGAGAGCAGAATGATACTAAGCCGTTGGATACGGAGAGTGTGAAACGGTTCACCATTATGATTAGGAGGTATGACTTTGTGTTTTTTGTGGTCTACTCTCTGTTCTGTTGCTAATAGGCGAAATAGTTTCTTCGGCTCCCAAGAAGGCGATTTTAATCTTGTCATCAACTCTATCAAGGCTGTCACCCAATCTAGCGATGTTGAAAAGCATCTTGTTGGTAGAGGCATCCAGGTACGACTTTGATCACACTTTCTATCTGGTTTCGTGGCTAACACTGCTCTACTGCAGGAGCAAGAGCCATGGTCCTGGAAGAACTCGAACCTCGTTGGTCTCGCGGTCATCCTGGGCTCCACCTGGGCCGCCTCTTGGGTCTATTGTTGGTGGAAGGGTTATGATATGAGTATCATGCGCTTCTCCAAATGGTGGTCCGTCGTAAGGAAATAGGCCAGTCTAACGTCCTAACACGAACTGTATGGCACACGGATTATGTATACGACTGACTTTATAAGTTATGGAGAAATAATAGTATGAAACGGGTTATCTGTTTTAATCCGAGTTTGCCAAAAGCCCAACACTGTGGCACAACTCCTGCGACATGAACAAGCGTCGCTGTGTAATCTCAAATACCCCAAAAACAACACTGATTACTTTTCACACTTGCATGCGAAAACACGTGTTATTTCACCCACACCGCTTATCATGCAAAAAATCATAGGATATCCGACTGCGAAAAAAAAACATACAACAGCGGGGATTCGCCAGTGGTCACCCACCTGACTACTAGTCCGCCGGTCGAAGGTTTAATGTCTGGGGAGCGAACGAGACCCAATTTTGCACTTCGCCGATGGTCGTATGTGAAATAATTGGAAAATTGGAAAATATATTTACATATCACGGATATAGTAGTGAGAAGGAGATGGAATTTTTGCTGGTACTCGGTGGTGAGGAGGCTATGGAAAGGCTGGATGTGCAGGATTTCGATTATACTGGAAGAAGTTTATGAGTGTTTTTTTAACAATAGGGAGTATATGCACAACTGGAGATTGTCGTAGGGATTTAGGTATCAGGTGTTGGAAGTAGACGGTCTGGGGACTACACCAGAAAACTTCAACGACAGCAGCTGTTCAGCAACAATGCTACAGAAATTAATTTATATTAGAAGTCAAAATATTGTTTCCTCAGTCAGATATGAAATATGGCGTTGCTCCAGTGAACATTGCAAAGTAAGTGGGAGGTCTCACTGTATAGCGAAAACATATCTGCATTTGAACCAAGTGTATTAACTAGAAACTCCTACGTACCTAGCCTATTATCTACGAGTCCATGATAGAAATACGTCTCAATACATATATCCGTCCACAAAGAAAAAAACATATATTCATGCCAAAGGAGCCACCATTATCAACCTACCCCTTCTTTTCCGAAACCCGCACACTTACAAGCACAACATCCATCCTACCACCCCCAATCCAATCTCTCACTTATCAAACATCAACCAACAGCCATGCCGTTATTTACCAAATAACCACACCAAAACACATCATCAGCATCCTGTCCTAGCAACCCCCATCCCCCATCCCCCATCCCCATCAACAAAATCTGTTGAACCAACCTTACCTCCCCCCCCAAAAAAAAGACAGCAAGAAAAAAAACACACACACACATACCTACAACCCTTTCCTCCCCTGTACGGCACGACCCGCCGTACCACACCCACCACCCTCGCATTCAACAAAAAAAACCTTCTCCCCTAACTCCCAACTCCCAATCCAACCCGGCATAATCCTCCGATGCAAACCCCTCCTTTCTTTTCTCGCCTTTCCTTCTTCCACACATACACGCAATTTGATCTCCACAGCTACGCGCTGTACTATCTTTCCGTCCATCTAATCTCCCTGGTTACCATATCCCCTCTTTCATGTTGTAACACTCCGACTGTACCCGGGGGGGGGGGGGGGGTATTCCAACGTTGTCCTCCGCTGAGCGAATCCTTAATCCTCATCAAACACATCAAAGTATATTCGTACGTACCAAAAAAACGTGTGTAAAGCCATGAGACGATACACACACACACACACACACACACACACACACACAAATGTTGAGTCTCATCTCGCACAACACCCGGATCCACAACTCGTGCATAAGTGTACGCCTTTTTGCGCCTTGCTGGGCGTACAAAGCCCAAAAAAACAAAAAAACAAAAAACAAAAGTGAAAAGAAAACATCGGTTTTCTCTCTTCTTCTCCCCATATTCCGCCCCCCCTCCCTTTTCCAGGTATATTTATTTTTTTTTCTCCCGCAAACGTCCCGCTCACACTCTCCTTTTGTACTAAATCTCGCATATTATTTATTTATTTATTTTTTAGCTATCGCTTGTAGCGTGTAGTGTACTTTTCGCACAGCACAGCACAGCATAGCACCGCACCAAACCAAACCAAACCAAACCAAGCCAGCCATGGGTTAGTCTAGACCCGGCACATGCGTAGGTATATTAGGTACGCACTTCACACTTAACGCCGTAGTCCTGAAAAGAAAGAAGGAGGAACGAAAAAAAGAGTGAGAAAGGAGGTCCCCCTCAACCTATTTTTCCTGTTTCCTTTCCTTGCCCTTCACTTTTCTTTTTGCCCCCCCCCCTCTCTCTCTCTCTTCTCTTCTCTTTTTTTTGGGGTGAGTGAGTGCGATTGCTTATTCCGCATGTCCGCATGTGAACTTGTCACTTTTTTTTCTTTTTCTTTTTAGGCGTGCCGTGCATGGTAGAAGGAAAGGGGGGGGGGATGCGCAAGAACGTATTACGGCACGTTATAAAAAAAATGTAGGGTGCATGTGCGGAAGTGCAGAGAATGTTGCAGGTGGAGAGACAAATTGCAAGGGTAGCAACGTCAAGGTGCAAGATTGTTGTACCTGCAAAGGAAAAAAGAAAGAAAGAAAGAAGGGAGAAGGCTGGAAGAAGGAAATGGGAGGATGGGGTTGGAAGGGGAAGAAGAAGAAGAAGAAGATGGCGAGAGTGATATACGTAAACTCCGTATCCTCTCGCAGGAAGGTGTGAATAGAAGATGTCGTTTGTGCTGCTTCGAATGCGAT
The DNA here is from genome assembly GCF_000527765.1 of Bipolaris victoriae FI3. Classification (NCBI taxonomy): domain Eukaryota; kingdom Fungi; phylum Ascomycota; class Dothideomycetes; order Pleosporales; family Pleosporaceae; genus Bipolaris; species Bipolaris victoriae. The sequence continues at coordinate 272,969 of NW_014575360.1, read as the reverse complement.
GTATCTTACACGTACTAAGTGTCGCCTATGATTTTCGTTAAAAAGAGGACAGAGAGGGGGAGGATGTCGTGCTACACTCATCCTCAATTTCACTAGCAGTGGAACAATGTGGAGCCATATGCAGGGGCAAGGTGCTTACGGCTCGTTGCTTCTTTCCTTTCTTCTTCTCTTTTTCTCTCTCGACTTGGCAACCATGCACATGCATATGTACGGGGCGGGGATTATGAGGTAAGCTGAATGCAGGAACGAGAATAATAAGGAACGAGAACGAGAGTAGGTTGGGAAAACGGTTGGGGAGAGTTTGAAAAAAGCAAAACAACAACATGCAGAGGACACGTAGGATTTTCAAGTGACGAGAAGGGGAAGAGTCACCGTAACCAATCACACACACATGCTCTCTCAGAATAATCTCAGGTATCCAATTGTGATTCATTATTTCCAGTACCGCATATTTCTGACCTTCGTCAGATGTTTGCTAACGCTTCCCACATACACATACACACATGTGATTAAGAGCCAAAACCACAGCTCTATCCAGAAACTACAACAATGATAGAGATAAGAGAGACAAGGAAAATAAGGAGGAAATATACATGGAGATACACACAAAAATAACAAAAACATGGTTCCAACGGAGAGATTTCGCCCAAATTGCTAAATGCAGCAACACTAAAAAACTAAAAAAAAAGACGACGCTTTTAACTCCATTCCACATGTTCGAACAGAACGCCCAGTAAAAAAAAACTCCAGACTCGTTACAGCCGAGGAAAAAAAATCAAAGACGAGGTGACGTATTAGATTATGCCACAGGAGAGAGAGAGAGAGAGAGAGATGGGAGCCTCAAGAAGCCCATGCCTTGAGAGAGATTCGGATAGATGGAGATGGAAAACAAAACAAGGCTGAGCAAAATAGTTTGGGTATAATGAGAATGTATTTGTGAGACGCGGCGGATGACAGAGAGAGAGAGACGTTACGCGCTCAATGCAAAATGATGCATTGTTTGGTTATTGTGCTCCAAAATCTCCCGGTCCTTGGTTGGCAAAAATGTAGCTTTTGGGTTGAGGTTCATTGGGCCGTCGCATAAAATTCCCTTGGGCAGGGTTGGTGCCCTGAGGTGGGTTGTACTGATGTACTAAAAAATCCGGCATGGCAGAGACTTGAGGCGCAAAGGGGACATTGTGGTGGATACCGCTCAGTGAAAGGTCTTCATAGTTCATGTTGCCACCAGGCATGTATTGTAGATTGCCGTCATCGGGTTGGTTTTGGGTAGAGTCGGGTAACGAAGGTCTCCTGAAATGCGAGGGCTTGGGTTGTTGAATCGTAAGATCAGTAGTGGAACGAAAACCTGCTCGTATTTGGGGCGGCTGCGCGTATGGTGCCCTGTGAAAATATTGCTGAGTCGCTGGTGCTGATTGCGGCGGTGTGTCGCGATAGAGCGCGTCGTTGACGAAGCGAGATTGCAGGTCCATGGAGGATGAGGGCGGCGAAGTAGTCTTGGCAATGACGTTTCCAGCCTGATCCGAGGACCAATTTGTGTGCATGCTCTCTGGACTGTTGTGATCAGGCATGGCCGAATGTGGCCTGATTACCGCTGCACCGCCCCAGTAGTTGCCAAAATCCTGTGGAGTCAGCGGAGTCGGGGGTGCCAGACTGCCGCCTTGGCCTATGGTAGTGGTGCTCGAGGTGGAGAATGTTCGCGCAAACTTTGGTGACGCCGCAGCCTCGGAGAAGCTCATGGCCATGGGAGAGCGTTGTGCTGAGCCGGGCTGTGACTTTTGTACACGGCCTCCAGCATTTCCAATGCCCGTTGAGCGAATCCTGCGAATGACCTTGTCGTTGTTGCCTCCTGGCGAGGGCATGGGGGCAGAGTACGAGGCGCTGCGCATTGCCGTCGAGCTGAGGTTGATTGGACGCTTCTGCCGCCTTGCTGCGATGCTCGACGACTGGTCGGGAAGCGAGAACTCATCTGGGGTGCTATTCCTGATGTGTATCGCATCCATGTTAGTGGCGAGATTGCTTGTGGACGAGTTTCTGCGGCCAAAGGCATCTTCACGAAAGTGCATGGGGATGTCGAGATCAGAAGGCGCAGCACTGAGCCTCCGCGCTTGCTCTGGTGTGGTCATGATGGCATGTGAAGACGAGTTTAGCTGTTGGTAGAGACCGTGCTGTGGGAACATTTGGCTCGAGCCATCCTGAGGCCAGAAAGGAAGCGTCTGCTCCGAGGCGGATGCCTGACCAAGGTTGTAGGGCGCGAACTGGTCCTCTGGTTCGTCGGCGTGCTTGGGTTGCGCCAGCTGGTTGGGGTCCTCTGTCCAGCCGGTGTAGACGGAGTTCAACGAGGCAATGGAAGGGGGAGTGGGACCGTTTGGAGACTGGGTCGTGGCTGAAGACTGGGTGCCGTTGTAGGGCGAAGCGCCTGATGAGATGGACCCTGTGCTTTGTTGAGCTTCTGGCGCGCTCGAGTTGCTGGTATCAGTAGCCGTCAGTGCGGAGTAGTCGACCTGGAAGTCGGCAAAGTTGTCAAACTCGGGGTGTGAGGGGGCTAGGTCGCCAGACATGGGAGCAGACACGGTAAAGGCAAGGTCACTGGAGTAGGCACTGGACAGACCAGAGGTATCAAAGGTAAAGTCGGACTGTTGAGCATCGGCAGGCAGGCCGCTCTCGTGCATGTAGGCACCGTTGGTGGCAGCCATGATGGAGTTCATAAGGTCGTTGGGACGATAGGCTGGTGCGCGATCAACCTCTGGCATGCAGCGGAACATGTCGTATTGCTGTTGTTGCTGGGGCTGCTGTTGGGGTTGGTGCTGGTGTTGATGCTGGTGTTGATGCTGGTGCTGCTGGTGCTGCTGCGACATGTGGGGGTTCAGATCAAGTGCCGAGGGACCTTCGCCAACCTGGACGGGCATGGTTGCAGGGCTGATGTCTGCTGTGGAATAAAAGTCTGGCTGCATGAGCATGTGGGGGTTTTGCTGGTCCTGGGGATGGGGGTAGTGGTTGGGCATGACGGGCGCGTGCTGGTGGGCAAAGGGCAAGTTCATGGTCATGTTGTATTGGTTCATGAGCTTCTTGCGGTCCTGCTTGACCTTTGCGCGGCGGTTCTGGAACCAGTTCTGCAGGCATGTTAGCAAGGCTGGCGAGAGGGCGTGGTGGGAGCGAGGGGACGACTCGCATTGATCTTGTCGAGGGGGACGCCGAGGCGGGTAGCGAATTCCTTCTTGACATTGGTGCTGGGCTTGTGTTGGGCGAGGAAGTGCTGTTCGAGGATGTCATGCTGATCTTTGGTGAGGCGGGGCTTGACATCGCTGCCGGGCTGCTTCGGCGCGGGAGGTGCGGTCGTCGTAGCGGCGCCGCTGGGATCCATGTTGCCGCGTCCAGCGACAATGCAGCGCGAGCGGGCGAGATGGGGCGTCGCAGTGAGGGAAGGAGGTGGTGGTAGTAGTAGTAGTGGTGTTGGCGATGTTGGTGGTGGTGATGGTAGTGACGGCGGTAGTAGTAGTAGTTGTGGTGGTGGTAGTGATGGTGGTGGCAGTAGTAGTAGTAGTAGTAATAGCAGCGATAGTGGTAGTGGTAGTGGTAGTAGCCGTAGCAGCAGTCGTGGGATTCAGGTGATAGGCAGGATGTGCGTAGAGCGGGCACGGATGCGCGGGCTGCACCACACGACGGAGGGCCGATGGCAGACGAAGTAGCGAGCGACAATGACGACTAAGCGACGGGGGGAAGAGAGGGGGAGGGCAGGGCGGCAATAGTGGATAGGCGCTATATCTACGGCGGGCTTGCGACGAGAGTATGGAAACGAGAGTGTTCAGCGCAACGGCGCAGTAGAGCAGGCAAAAGAGGGCACGAAGCGAGAGGCGGACGGGGAATGAAGGAGCCTGGCAGATGGTGGGAGGGAGGGTAGGTTGGGTGGGTGCTAGTAGGGTTAGGTAGGGCAGGGCAGGGCAGGGTAGGGTAGGGTAGGGTTAGCTAGGGTAAGTGCTGGCTGGCCGCTGCTGGCTCGCTGCATGCCTCGCACTCGCTCGCACTCGCTCACACGTCTGGTCTGGTCTGGCTGGCTGGCTGGCTGGCTGGCTGGCTGGCTCGCTCGCTCGGTGCTGGCGGCGGCGGGCGGCTGGCGGGTGCTTGGTTGGTCGGAGGTGCCAAACGTGCTCAGCCACTGAACCCCCCTCCCCCCCAGCGCATTGTGCCCGTCGACACCAAAATAACCAGCCCTCGGCAGTCTCCACGCACCCCCTCGCCGTGATTCGACCGTCCGGCGGGTGCGGGTGCGAGTGGATGGATGCCATGGACGCTCCAAGCACGCTGGCCATGCGGGTGCAGCGCGTCATTGGCCTCTCCCCCGCCCGTGCAGGCTGTAAGGACTGTAGTGTCTTCACATCACATACATACTACGATACGCCTATTTACTACTACTATTTATTCCTACTACTACACTACACTACACTACACTACACTACACTACACTACACTACACTACACTCTACTAGCATGTCGTCTCTCAGTCCAGTACTTCAACACACATGCATCTCCCTACTTCACACGACGCCCTCCCCGGCAGCAGAGCCGTGTGTGTCCCACATTCTGAGACGAGGGCGGCCCATGTGCTGCAGCCCGGGCCTCTGACCCCCCCGTTCGGAGAATATGGGATGGTCTGGTAGGTGTCAGTGAATACCATCCTGTCTGAGTAGCAGGTACTCCTGGCAGCTATAGCCTGCCTGGCTGCAATATACTCGACGCATGGCCTGGCCACCCGCCCGTCTCCTCTGCCACGGTCCACGTCAAAAAACCGTCCTGGGCCACCGCCCGCGGCGTGGCTTCAACGTCGACGCCCGGCTCGTCGCCTGTCTGCTTCCTGCCCAGCCTCTGCGTGGCGTCGCCCGTCGACCATTAGGTGTGTGTACCTGTGTGTGCGAGAGTGTGCATGTGGGTGTGCCTCTGGCGACTCGCCGACCACATTGGTGCCAGGTGCCAGGTGCCATCTGCCAACCGCCCCCGGCCCGAGAGTCGCCTTTGTGTGATGGTCCGTCATGCCCGCCCGCGCACGGCCAAGGGGGGCATTATCATCACCATCATCATCATTACACCCGCCCATACATACACTACTGTATACTTACATGCTCCTTGCTTACACTGGTCTGGTCTCGTCTGGTTCGGTTCGGAAGTCGGCGCTCGCTCGCTCGCTGCCTCGCCCGCCTGCCGCGTCCGCTTGCGCTCAAGCTGCTGTTCCTGCGCGTACCTTGCAGCAAGGGGGAGCTTCAGTACCACTTGCGGAACCCAAAACTGGCCCCGGCGCCACCGTCCTACAACCCTTTGTGTTTCGCCCGCCCGTCGTCGAATGACCAGTCCACTCGCAATCCGCCAGCCCGCCAGGTCCGCCAATCCCGCCCTAGTCCTAGTTCCTCCTCCTCCTCCGCCGCCTGCTAAAGGCTGTCCCAACCGACCAACCCAACTAGCCCAAAAGCAATCCACAGGCCACGCTGCAAGCCCTACAATTACTCCCTCGTCGCTGCCCGCCAACCATCGCTCCCTCCACCCGACTGCCCCTCTCCACCAAACTCTGCCCGCGCCTCTGTACCTCTACACACACAAACAAAAGAAACAACCACCTCTCGCCCTCGCCCTCATCCTCCTCTTCGTCCGCCATGACTCACCTGCCGATGAATGCGGCATCTCATGCGATGCGACACAACGTGAATCGCCCGGCCAAACAAGGCTAGGCCCACTGCAACCGCCCCCCCCCTCTCTCCCCCTCCAACCTCCAACCCCAACTGCTCATTCGGCAAGGCTGGTCTGCTCACGCCAGGCTGGGTGCATGCGTCAGCTATTTCTACCCACCTACATATGTACGGACAGCACTCGACACGCCTGCGCTGCACTCTAGTCTCCACCCACATACAACCTCGAACCACCTCCTGCGTCTCTGACTCTAGCCGAGTAACACCGCATGCACACGGCATCGACTCTTCAAGAGCGCACAGTAAGCAGAGCCGCAGAACTCCCACGCCACCAAAAGTCTAAACTACCCGCCCCGCCCTCAGCAACAAACGTCTACGAGTACACCTGTTCCCCCTACCTCCTACCTACATCCCTACACTAACGCATTTGTGATGACAATCTCACCCTCCCCCGTCGTCTTGTCCCATGACTGAAGCGTGACGCTCCCCATGTCCTGAACAATGTAGTCTGCCCCAGCTTCCACAATCTGTTCTAGCGTATGTGACGTGTGGAGACCCACCACCACGAACCCTGCCGCTTTGCCTGACCGAATTCCTGCCGGCGCGTCCTCAAAGACAATGATAGAAGCCTCCTTTTTTTGTAGCTCCAGTTTCTCCGCGCCCATCTGATAGCACGTCGGATCCGGCTTGCCGTTGAGCACGTCTTCGGCCGTCACCAGATTCTTGGGGTGCGCCAGTTTCATCACGTCCAGCCAACCCTGGACAAGCGGACGTGTGCCGGACGTTACAATGCACCACGGAACACCCTGTTCCTCCAGCTTGTCCAGCAAGGCACGCGATCCGGGAATCTCAACGGCATCATGCCCGAATTCCTTGGGTACCAGTCCCTCGGCATGGCAAATATCTGTTTCGTTTAGTTGCAAACATCGACAACATGGTCCACCCTGGCACACTCACACTCCCAATTAGCCAGCTTCGGCTCATAGATCTTGAGCACGTCGATAGATCTCCGCCCGTGTGATGTTGCCAGAATCACTTCGGGCGCGACTCCAATCTCCTTGCCAATCCTGGGCAATGCACATGTCAGCCTAGGCCTACCCCATCTGCCTTTTCCCACCGTAACCTACTTGTGCCAGTGCTTCTCAATTGCAACCGTCGAGTCGATAATCGTACCACTATTATGCGCTTAGCCACCATTGCTGACATGCCCACAAAACCCCGTCACCTACTCCATGTCAAAGAGCTGCTCCAGTCAGTACCTGTCAACACGTGGTCAGTGGATGCTTGTACTCACCAAGCCATGGCACTTTATTGTCTGCGCCGGCGCCGAGAAGTTGGGCTTGGATGCACTCATCGTGATAACCTTTTGTAATATCTCTTGCCGAGTCGAAAATGTTGCTGAATCCCAATTGACGGTGAAGGTAAACTACATATGTACGCTGTGAGACAACGCCCTACTAGGTTTAGCCACGTCGGGAATCCTATCCGATGTTTTTCCGATTATCATGCAGCCAATCACAATGACGCTCTCGTGCGGTAATCTAGCTTACACAAGAGGCTGTTGTAATCAAGTGGATTCCTAGGGTATTGTAGAGAGGAAACTTATCCGATGCAAATCAAATAACCACGTGTGTCTGACTTGAATTCTGCCAGTCTGCAATCATGTGACTACCAGGCAAGATGTCGGCAGTGGGGGAGTAGTGGAGCCGCGCTAGTTGGGCGGCAGAAGGTGGCAGTATTTTCACCTGGCGAACTTTTTTGGAAGACGTCGAAATTTCGACCTCGACATCCAAACACAAGCTCAACAATCCACAATGAAGGTCGGAAGTAAGATGCGCACTGGAAGGCGAAAACTGAGCAATACTGACAGAAATACCAGAGCCAAAGTCAAAGCGCGTACCCGTGCGCCTACGCCACAAGATTGAAAAAGCGTCGGCGGCCAAGCAGAAGAAGGCAAGAAAGCTCGCAAAGAAGGTACGATACTTGCGCATCGCTACAGCGCTCAGACAATTAATGCGCGCAGGATCCAACATGGCGAAGCAAGACCAAGAAGGAGCCCGGTATTCCCAATCTGTTCCCCTACAAAGACAAGATTTTGGCAGAGGCCGAGGAACAGCGAAGGAACCGAGAAGAAGAAAATGCGCGCCGACGACAACTGGCAAAGGAGCAGAAACTGAATGCCGCTTCTGCTGAAGATGCCATGGACGACGACGACGAGTTTGAGCAGTTTGATGCCGAAGGCGACGAGCTACTTGCAGACGACAGCAGCGAAGATGAGGATTCGATGCAGGTGGTGCGTTTCCCCAGCTGCATCGCGATGCGCCGGAGTGCTAATACATACTAGGACAACAAACTTAATCCCATGGCCGCCCTTTTGGCTTCTGCGAAGGCACGTGCCGCTGAGTTTGAGAAAAACGACAATGATGCAGACGCCATGCTCGACAGCGAGGAAGAAGACGATGACGACGAAAGCGGCGGGGTCAGGGTCCGCAAAGACGCATCAAGAAAGCAGTTTGACAAGGTCTACAAGCAAGTCGTTGACTCGGCCGACGTTGTCCTGTACGTCCTCGACGCCAGAGATCCCATGGGAACGCGATCGAAAGAGGTGGAGCAGGCAGTCATGGCAGCAGACCGTTCAAGCAAGCGCCTGATATTCATCCTCAACAAGATCGACCTTGTCCCCCCACCAGCCCTCAGAGCATGGCTCGTTCACCTCCGTCGCTCCTTCCCCACCCTTCCGCTGCGCGCATCCAAGCCTGCGCCCAACGCAAAGACCTTTGAGCACAAGGACCTCACTATGAAGGGTACATCAGAGACTCTTTTCAAAGCCCTCAAGACTTTTGCAGAGTCACGGCAGCTCAAGCGCTCGGTCAAGGTTGGAATCATCGGATATCCCAATGTGGGCAAGTCTTCGGTGATCAACGCCTTGACCTCAAGACTAGGAGGAAGATCTGCTGGTTGCCCAACTGGCGCCGAGGCTGGCGTCACTACCAGCTTACGAGAAGTCAAGCTTGACAACAAGCTCAAGCTTCTAGACTCGCCTGGTATTGTCTTCCCGAATACTGAAGGTTCCAAGGAGAGCAAAGTACAGCAACAAGCACGACTGATTCTCCTGAATGCTGTCCCACCTAGGGAAATCGAAGATCCCATCCCAGCTGTGACGCTTCTGTTGAAGAGGCTCTCATCTTCAGAAGAACTGTTTGCAAAACTCATGGAGGTTTATGATCTGCCCCCGCTACATACCATAGGCAATGACAGGACGACCGACTTTTTGGTTCAGGTAGCAAGGAAACGAGGTCGACTTGGTAAGGGTGGAATACCCAACATGCATGCTGCAGCACAGACTGTCATCAATGACTGGAGAGATGGTCGCATTCAAGGATGGACAAGCCCGCCCAAGTACGTTCCTGCCGAGACTGCAACGACAAAGACGGCTCCCGCCCAGAAGGGCGGTCTCGTTGGTGACCAGAAGGAGATTGTCAAGGAATGGGCTGCCGAATTCAAGCTCGAAGGTCTTTGGGGCGACGACTCCAACGACACTGCAGCACCAGAGGCCATGGAAATGTAAGCATGTTACGACGAGAGTCAACTGGCGAATTGGCGTTTGTATTTCACTGCAGTACTGGCTTTTCCCTAAGAAGAGGAATCAGGTCTCGACTAGATATCACAATCATATCATGATAGCCATTTTACAATCACATAGCCTCCGACTGATGAAAACTTTGCCCAATCATCCACATCCATCTGGGCCGCTACTGACCGAACCAAAGTGCGACATCGGCCACCAAACTGACGAAAAGCTCATTCGGTGATGTAGCTCCACGCCGATTGTGGTGCGCAAGACATGTTCGCTACTACAGCGGCGATCGTTTGCCCCACACTAGGTATCGGCTTTCGTCGGCTCAACCCCAGAGCTCATTCGATTCGAGCTTCACAGCTTGGGATACATAACGAGAAGCCCCAAACTTTTTGGCTAATTGACATTCCAAATCATCTACAATGGGTTCTTCAAAGAGTCTCCAGCCGCTTCGCTCTGCTACAAAGACATTGAATGCACTGCCCGCAGCCTATGCTGGTGCGCAGGTTGCTTCACGACGATATGCGGGGACGCTTGCAAACTTCAAGATTCCGACTGTTAACAACGAGCCAAACGTAAGTTGAAGATATGGTGAGGTTTCCGTAGGATTTTTGCTGATTGAGAATCCTAGCAACACTATGCCAAAGGCTCAGTCGACCGACAGAAGCTTCAGGATGCGGTTGCACGTATGAAGAAGCGGGGCCCAGTAGAGGTCCCTCTTGCCGTAGGAGGAGAATACGTAAGATTGGAAGACACTGGCTCGGTGGTTTCATCTCATTGACAGCTTCAGATCAAAACCTCGTCCATCCTCACTCAGAACAACCCCTCCTCCCACGCCGACGTCATTGCCAAGTACTCCAATGCCAGCCCAGCGGACGTCAAGAAGGCCATCGATGCCGCATTGGCAGCGAAGCCAGCATGGGAAGCGCTTCCCTTTGCTGATCGCGCTTCAGTATTTCTCAAGGCGGCAGACCTCATTTCCACAAAGTACCGATATGAGATCATGGCAGCGACAATGGTGGGACAGGGAAAGAATGCATGGCAAGCCGAGATTGATGCAGCAGCGGAGCTGTGTGACTTTCTCAGGTTCAATGTCAAGTACGCGGAAGAGACATATGGCCACCAGCCAGTACACAACTCGCCTGGTGTATGGAAGTACGTACAGTCGCTGTTTACAGTTGAGAGCAAAGCTAACTGAAATAGCCGCGTTGAATACCGACCACTCGAAGGTTTTGTCTACGCCGTATCCCCTTTCAACTTCACAGCCATTGGCGGTAACCTCCCCGCAGCCCCAGCTCTGATGGGCAACGTTGTCGTGTGGAAGCCATCGCCATCTGCAATTGCCTCTAACTGGCTTCTCTACCAGATTCTGATCGAGGCTGGCCTTCCACCAAATGTCATCCAGTGGGTCCCTGGTGACGCTGTGGAAGTCACACAGGAGGTTCTCGCTCACAGGCAATTCGCATCCCTGCACTACACTGGCAGCACAGCAGTCTTCCGCCAGCTGTACGGAAAGATTGCCAACGGTGTAGCCGAGGGCAAGTACCAGAGCTACCCCAGGATTGTCGGCGAGACTGGCGGCAAGAACTTCCATCTCATCCACAAGGACGCCGACATCCACAACGCCGCCATCCAGACCGTCCGCGGCGCCTTTGAGTACCAAGGCCAAAAATGCAGCGCCTGCTCTCGCCTCTACGTGCCCTCCTCCGCCTGGCCCGAATTCAAAGAAATCCTCATCAAAGAAGTCTCCGCCCTAAAAATCGGCGAGCCCTCCGATTTCTCCAACTTCATCGGTCCCGTCATCCACGAAGCCTCATTCAAGAAGCTCTCTGGCGTAATCGACGACGCCAAATCCGATCCCGAACTCGAACTCGTCGTCGGCGGCAAGTACGACAGCACCGAGGGCTACTACATCCACCCGACCGTGTACCTGACCAAAAACCCAAACCACCCCCTCCTCTCCCGCGAACTCTTCGGCCCCATCCTCGTCGCCTACGTCTACGATGATGCCGCTCCCAACGCCTTCGCCAACATCATCCGCCAAATCGACGACACCTCCGAGTACGCTCTCACCGGCGCTATCTTCGCGAAGGACCGCGAGACCATCAAGTTTGCAGCAGATAAACTGAGGAATGCAGCGGGTAACTTTTATATCAACTGCAAGTGTACGGGTGCGGTTGTGGGCCAGCAGCCGTTTGGCGGCTCGAGGGCTAGCGGCACAAATGACAAGGCTGGGAGTGCGAATTTACTGGCGCGCTTTGTTAATGTGAGGGCGGTTAAGGAGGAGTTTTTGCCGACGGAACAGGTGGGGTATCCTAGTAATGAGGTTTAGAGATGTGGTTTGTGATGGAGAAGGGGGGGGGGGGAATTTGAAAAAGAGTAAAACTGTTTTTTTTTGGAGGGGGGTAGGGGGGGGGGGCGTTTGCGGGGGGGGAAATCGGGCATTTAGGGTATAAATATGAAAGATATGAACAGGAAGGATTTATCGCTATATTTTTTTGGTAAAGAATGTTTGGGGATTTTCTGGATTAGCCGGTCGTTTTTTTTTGGATATATTCAGAAAAGAAAAGAAAAAAAACTTGAATAAAGTTATAGTATAGGAATTCTTCTCTCTCTCTCTCTCTCTCTCTCTTTCTTGAGAACATGTTTTCGCGCTTCTTAATAATGGCGTCTTTTTGTTATACTACTGCGCAGGGATTCTGCTTCACAATCTTAGATTGTGAATTCCGCATTAATCATGAGACGTTAAGAGCGTTTGGAACACACGGGGTTCAAGAGTAAACGAGTAGCAGAGACAGACGGGAGTTTTGATGGGTCTGTTAATCTTGATTTAGACCAAATAGATACTTGAGGTAAGGTTGGTAAGGAGTAAGGGTGTGTATCGATCGTCCGTATGCATTCTGTAGTTCTTAACGCAGGCACAGTTCCCCCCCCCTTTCTCCATCTCCCCCCTTCTACGTAGCCTTAAACGCCCGCCTCAATATTACTCTTAATCTCCTGACCATTCTGCTCCAACCCCCTTCATCAATCGCACTAACAATCACCCCTTTTAACGGTATCAAAAAAAAGAATACGCGCAACCGCTGTCCAGAACGCCATTCCGAGACAGGTACGAAACACGGGAAAACGCCCTGTCCATTTTCTGTGGCGCTGAAGGGGAGACACGTATACACCCCTCCCAGCAACAGTGTAAACCTGACCTTCTACGTAGGTCACAAGCGCTTGGAGTATAAAGTCCTTTGCGCCGTCAAGGTGGGGGGCTATCCCAGGCAATGTTGAATGTTCTCTTGGATACATGAACCCTTTAAAAAAAACAAAAAAAACAGAAGATTTTAAAGAAATGCTATTTAGAGGGGGGATTATTTTTTTTCCCCCGTATTTTGGAGAAATACTATCCACCTTTTTTTTTCATGAGAGACTTGGCAAAAGGCTCCGCTGCTCCTGCAGCAGGGACAGAGACGCTTCTAAAGATTATAAGTGTTAGTTAGGTGGTTCATAGTATATATAGCAGAGAAGCATTTTAGTGGAAGGGTTGGGCATACTCAGAGGCCTTGACTGCGACGGGTGGGGGCAGCATAGGCTACACTGCAGATGGCAGTTAGAAGAAGGGACTTGATAGCAACCATTGTTTGATCTTCCTTGTCTTTTTTTTTTCCAAAGGTATAGATAAATGGACTGTTGGAGGATATAAAAGATCATCACTTATTCTATACTTGTTATCTAGTCTTTGTATCGTCATTATTCCATCTTCTCAGCATTCAAACCAAATTACATTCTACGCACCAGGGCCGTAATCAAGTTTTTTTTTTTACAAACCATGCGTCTTCTTGTCATTACTTTCTATCGCTTTCGCTACGATTGCGTCTGCTATCCCTCTTGAACATGGAAAAGAGAAACTACAGGTACTTAGCATCTCTCTCTCTCTCTGTCACACACACACACACATGATCAACTAACAAGTACCCTTTTCTTCCCAGCTACGAGCGATGGGATGCGACGCCAAATTCTGCTGCTGCATCAATCAAGGAAGCTGTACTTACGAAACCTGTTTCGAGTCTTGTTACGCAGGCCACTGCAGCAACACGTTTGCACCCGGAACGCCGTTTCCTCCAACTTGTCCTAGCCAAAAAAGTGAAGCATGAGCAATGTTGATTGTTTTTTCTAGTACGATGTTCTTAGGGGCTAAGGTCTAGGTTCAGATAAATAAAATGTTCAAAAGTCGTGAGAAGGTAACCTTGTCGCGAGATAGACTTATAGGTTACTTTTAAGATGAAGTAATGCCAATCTAAGCGCGTCAAGTTTATTCTATTGTGAATTGTTTTCGCCGATAGGTATAAGATAATTTTCTTTTTTTTTAAAAAAAAAAAAAGTAGATTTAAGACGAATTCTTGAAAAGTCTTCTTAGAGGTGGTTAAGATTATCCACTCCTATACCATTCTAAGAGATGCTTGGTAGATGTCCAAGAGTTAGTCTTGAGTTTAGAATATCGTGATATCTATAGTATTCTAGTAATAGTTCTTCGTTTGCTTAAGACTACTTCTAGACTCAAAGATATATGTATGACCATATGCGGTAGGGTGGTGGAGTGGGATGTGGATGTGGAAAGCTTAGTAGTCATTTTACTTGGTTAGAACTTGGGGTGTAGCCAAGGACGGAGGGAGCAGTGTTTGTTTTGGGGCTACTACTTAGGGTTGGGATGGGAAACGAAGGGCGATGGGGTTTTGAGGGTAGGGAAAGGATGGGTGTTTTTGGGGCTAGAGTGGGTTGGGTGGTGATGGGGAAGGGAAGAGAAGGAATGGAGGGTTATGTTATTTTAGGTTAGGTTAGGTTGGTAGGGGAAAAGCCTGGTAGGTTTGCTTGATGCAAGCATGAGGGAGGGACCGGAGCCAAGCCCGGGATGAACTGCGGGTTTGTTTCGTTTTGAGGTTAGGGTTGTGGCGGTGACGGGAAGGTGCCTTTTGGGTTAGTATTGGGTTTAGGGGAAAGCTTGACAGTGCAAGTGCGAGGGAGTGGTGCTTGGCTTGTGCGGGCCAAGAACCGCGCGTGCGAAGACATGAACTCTTTTTGTTTCTTATTTTGGGATTAGGTTTGTGATTGGGGTATTGGGGGTAGGGGAACATTTGACAGGAAGGGAGGATTTTTGGGTTGGGCTGGAATTTGGGGGTTTGGGGCTAGTGTTGCTGGAGAAATGAGGTACAGGGGGAGGGGTGCTTGGGCTTGTGGACGTGCGGATATATGTAGGGAGGAGTGGAGTTATTGGGCGAGGGTTTGTGGTTATGGTGTGTTTTTGTATATTTCTCTTATCTTTGTGGGCGAAAAGGGACCCTGGCCATATCTCGCCATCTCGTATTTGTGCAACTCAGAAGTGGAGGTGTAATTGAGGGGAAAGCGTAAATGCATACATATTGTGTACACGTAGTGGCTTACCAACGAAAAAGAAACAATGGCGTGGTGGATGTGTGACTAGCACGGTATTAGAAATACAAGCTGCGTATGTACGTATGAAGCACAGTTTGAGTCGGGGTCGGGACAAGAGGTTGACTCCGATGGTGGCGTTAGAGTAGCGCGACCGGGGTCGGGTTTTGGCGTAACACGCCTTACGTCCTATATCCGTTCGATGTCCCGAACAGGACCAACAGCGTAAGCTCGTCAAGCTCCGAACTCCGCATCGAGTCGCAAGTTGCGAGTAATATACTTCAGAGGCTGGAACGCAAGAGGAGGCTCCAAATCTTGGTATGCACCTAACTGGCTGGTGCAACTTGTTCCATTCACTTGGTGATTGATCAGCTACTCGGTCGTACCCAAGCGATTCATCCGCCAACGGTGTGGAATCTCGAGTGCACGTCCATACAAACCCGTTGCATGCGAAACGGTTGCTATGGACCATCCACACTATTGTAGAATGAAGGTCGTCCGACCGTCCGACTCGACGACTCGTGACACCCCCTCCCAGCGGAGATCCAGCACATGTACGCGTCGCAACTCATGCACAGCGGAGCGCGCGAGAAGCGAGAGTGCGAGGGTGGGCAAAAGTGGAGCATGGAATTTCTCGTATCGTCTATTGATATCGCACACGCATGACTGTATCTCTGTACCTCGGCATCTCGACGTGCCAATGCGTTAGGGGGCTTGCGCAGAAAAAAAAAGACAGTCGAAATTTCGAGTCCAATCCTATGACGCGCGAAGTTCGCTTTAGGTTCGGTACAGCGAGACAAACAGAGTGCTGCCGTAAGAATCTTCTCTACTTTGCTTCTCTTCCCTGCATTTGCCACGAATAGTATACGACTTTCCCTCTACTTCGGCGCTTTGTTGGTCCGCTGTCGCGCGTATGATTGGGCCCGAGGCTTGGGTTTCCTAGATTTGCGACTGACTACGCTGTTGGAAGCAGATTAGCGTTGCCGCTCACCTCGGCCGAGCAACGCCAACGCTCAAGATTTAGCATCATGGTGTCATAGGGCTCAGGGATGGCACTGGTAGCAGCGGCAATGCCGTGACCCGGCAAAGGTTCCAGATCACTGGGCAAAGGCGGAAACAGATTCGTCGGCCGGGTTTTTCGTTGGATGCGCCCTTGCAAGCTAATGACAAGTTCTTCGGTCGGCGTTGGACACGATTGTTTATATGTGGCGTAGGTCCCGCTGTCTGGCACATTGATCGTCGCTCTTGCTCTCCCAAGCTTTCAACTGTCGTCATTGCTTCGTATCTTTGTCGACCTTTATACACATTACACCGTTTTTTAATATAATATCGGGCTCTTGGACTAAAGAATTCCACCGCCGTATTCACCTCACCGCTTCACCCCCTGGAGATATAAGGGACATCACAACACCATCACTGCTACGCCATCAGTACATCGACTGGACGATATAATCATGACGGAAAAGGACCGTGAGGTCCCCGCTGGCTCTGCCACCAACAACAGCAACATGGACGTCGAGTCAGGAAGAGAAGGAATTACACATTGGCAAATGATCACCGACCAGGGAGTGGTCACTCGGGAGATCATCAACTACGACTACGAGGGTGCGGGAACAGAGGAGGATCCCTATGTCGTCGAGTGGATCGACAATGACCCCAGGAACCCCATGACCTGGCCCAAGTCGAAGAAATGGATCATGGCCATTGCCGTAGCAAACTCGGTCCTCGTCGTATCATTTTGCTCGTCTGCCTTCTCTGGAGGTATGTATCACGCGTATCTGAGATTGCAGACATGTTGAAAGCTAACACTTGCCAGGTATCCAACAAATCATGATGGAATTCAAAGTTAGCCAAGAAATCGTCACACTCGGTGTATCACTGTTCGTCCTGGGATTCGCACTTGGACCCCTCCTGTGGGCTCCCTTTTCGGAACTGTACGGCCGCCAGGTTGTCTTCCTAGGAACATACTTCGCTTTCATGGCTTTCAACGCTGGTGTTGCCGGCTCGGATTCCATTTACTCACTGCTCATTCTCCGATTTTTCGCCGCCGCCTTTGGATCCAGTCCTCTGACCAACGCCGGAGGCGTTATTGCTGATCTCTTTACCGCCAACGAGCGAGGTGTTGTCATGAGTATCTTCTCTGCCGCACCTTTCATGGGTCCAGTCTTGGGTCCCATCATCGGTGGATTCCTTGGCATGGCTGAAGGGTATGTA
Source organism: Bipolaris victoriae FI3 (assembly GCF_000527765.1). NCBI lineage: Eukaryota > Fungi > Ascomycota > Dothideomycetes > Pleosporales > Pleosporaceae > Bipolaris > Bipolaris victoriae. The sequence goes on along the minus strand of NW_014575360.1, from coordinate 256,091 downwards.
ACTGAAACCCCACACTTTATCATACGTAGCTAACTCTTCCTCTAGATGGCGATGGGTCAACGGCCTTATGGCAATCTGGGCCGGTGTGCTTCTCGTTGCTGTAGCCTTGCTTGTCCCCGAGACATACCCTCCAGTCTTGCTCCGAAAGCGTGCCGAGAAGCTCTCTAAGCTCTCTGGCAAGGTTTACCGATCCCGCGCCGACATTGAACAAGGAAAGGTTTCGCTTGGAGAGGCCTTCGCTACTGGCCTCAAGCGCCCATGGATCCTCCTCTTCTGCGAACCCATCGTCCTCCTCCTCTCCCTGTACCACGCCATCATCTACGGTATTCTCTACATGCTTTTCGGTGCCTTCCCCATTGTGTACCGCGTGGGACGTGGCTGGAACGAGGGTGTCAGTGGATTGCCCTTTGTTGCCGTCGCCATTGGAATCGCACTCGCCATTACCTACGTCATCACCATCGACAACAAGATGTACAGGAAAAAGATTGCAGAATCCGGTCGTGGATTTGCCGCCCCCGAAGCTCGTCTACCCATGTGCATCATTGGTGGCATTGCACTCCCCGTTGGTCTCTTCTGGTTCGCCTGGACAAACTCTCCGTCCCTGCCATGGGCTATTAGTGTTGTCGCCTCGATTCCATTCGGATTTGGCATGGTTCTCATCTTCCTGTCGATCATGAACTACCTCATCGACTCCTACACTATCTTTGCCGCGTCTGTCTTGGCTGGCAACGGTATCATTCGATCAGTATTCGGTGCTGCTTTCCCGCTCTTCACTTCGCAAATGTACAAGAGCCTCGGCATCCACTGGGCATCATCGGTCCCAGCCTTCCTTGCCATTGCCTGTCTCCCGCTCCCATTCCTCTTCTACAAGTACGGAGCCCAAATCCGCGAGAAGTGCAAGTATGCCGCACAGTCCGAGGCGTTTATGCAACGCATGCGCGACCAACACGCCGCAAAGGCAGCACGACAACAAGCTGCTGGCACCGAATCAGAAGACACATCTCGTGCCAACACCCTTACACCACAAGAAGAAGCCGAGGAGGAGGCGCACATGGAGGAATCCGAGCCCAGGTTCCAAGAAATGAAGACCGAAAAGGAGACCGATGGTGCTGATGGTCTGAAGAGGATTCACACTGGACGCTCAACAAGGAGCAGAAGAACAGTGCGCGACCTCGAGTTCGAACCGAACCCATTCGACATTGACCGTGTCAACACAAGAGAGAGCTTTGCGGGCAGGCCGCGAGGCAACAGCCGAGCGAGCACCAAGAAATAGACATGTGTTACGAAGTTGTTTTGGAGATTGCATTTTCACGGCCAAAAAGTTGAGTTCTTTCTAGACGCACAGCGTTAGCATATACCCCTTATCCTAGAGTCAATAGTCGATTCTATAGTTTTGTAATATTACAATCAACAGACTGCCAAGAGTCTCTTCCACTCCACTACGAACAGTTGTACCACACATGCCTTCCTCGTCTCACGTGATGAAAGTTACCCGAAACGGATGATCTTCGGCGATCATCCGCAACGGCCGCGCTAATAGTTGCTGCCAGAGCATCCCTCCACAAATAGCAGCGCGTCCCATCTCCAGGCCACATCACATAAGATGCACCGCCATCGGCCCTTCCCACGCGTCCCTCCGCAGATCGCGTTTCTTACATGTGGCTTGCCTGACTTCTTGACCGACGCTTCCGCTCTTTAACCTGCGTGATGCACTAAACAATGCCTCGCCTGCGTATCCGCCATGTCGCCATTTGCGTGGCAATTGTTGTGTGGATCTACTGCTTCCTTCCCGCGAACCAACATGCAGGTATTGCCCCGGGCGTCAATCACGATGCGACCATCAGCCTTGCGCGCTACATGAATGATGTATCCGGTATACCGCCCATTCGCGCAAAAGCGAGCAGTTTCGACTGGAGTTCGGTCAACTTTACCTATCCGCTGCAACGCAAACCAAATTTACCCGCCCCGTTCAGAAATCGACCTCGCATACAACATCCCGCTAGAGCCGAATCGCAGGAGGCCAGACGACTCGAGGTCAAGAGAGTGTTTAAGAAGAGCTGGGCTAGTTACAAGAGCAATGCATGGATGAAAGATGCGCTGAAGCCTATTAGTGGGGGTTATGTCGACCAATTCTCGGGCTGGGCTGCTACGCTCGTGGATAGTCTTGACACGTTGTGGATGATGGGCATGCGTGAAGAGTTCTACGAGGCTGTCAGGGCAGTTTCAACGATTGATTTCGGCACCTCGACTTCATCAAGAGTAAATACTTTTGAGACGTGCATTCGGTATGTTTTGCGCTTAAAGAATGCAACCAAAGCACAGGTTAACATTTCTAGATATCTGGGTGGACTCCTAGCGGCATACGACTTGAGTGGGCATGACGCACTAAAAGCAAAAGCGATTGAGGTGGGCGACTTGTTGTATGCCGGATTCAACACGGAGCATGGCATACCAGTCGACTTTATCAACTTTGAAGAAGCAAAGAAGGGTGGAGGCTTGGTTGTGGAGAGCGAGGTGGTCAGCGCGAGTCCTGGTACAATCACTCTGGAGTTTAGCCGGCTCAGCCAAATCACCGGAGACGACAAGTACTATGCTGCAGTATCGCGTCTGATGGATGTTTTCCACAAAGACCAGAACGCGACCAAGCTGCCTGGAATGTGGCCCATGATGGTGTCTATGCGTAACCGGGATGTGGTGTCTGGATATCAATTCACCATTGGTGGAAATGCAGATTCGCTGTATGAATACCTGCCCAAGGCACACGCTTTGCTTGGTTCAGTCGATCCCAGCGCAGCCAAGTTTGAAACCATGTCGCGCGCTTTCTTGGACACGGCAATGAGCAACCTATTCTTTGCGCCGATGATACCAGGCCAGGAAGAAATTCTCATCTCCGGCAATGTTGACGTCCTCGAAGATGGCCCGAGCCTCGATCCTGAAAGCGAACACCTTTCATGCTTTATTGGTGGACTCTACGCACTCAGTGGACGCCTATTCCAAAACGATGAATACCTTGACCACGGAGTCAAGCTAGCTCGTGGTTGCGCTTACGCGTACCAGGCCTTCCCATCCGGTATCATGCCAGAGAGATATAACATGGTCTTGTGCCCGGGTCCCGATCACCGCAAACGCTGCGCTTGGGACGAGAAGCGATACACTGAATCCGCAGCCGCACGCCCACAATACAAACCCAACCTCCCTAAGGGTTTCACCACCGCCAAGGATCCCCGCTACATTCTCCGCCCCGAAGCAATCGAATCCGTCTTTATCCTCTGGCGCATCACCGGCGACCCTGTCTGGCGCGAAACCGCATGGACAATGTTCGAAGCTGTAGCCGCGGAAACAGATACCAAGCTCGCTAACGCGGCCATCATGGATGTTACGGTCAAAGGATCCGAAAAAGAGGATTACATGGAGAGTTTCTGGATGGCCGAGACGCTCAAGTATTTTTATCTGTGCTTTGCTGATACTGGCTTGATTAGCCTTGATGACTTTGTACTCAATACTGAGGCTCATCCGTTTCGCTTGTGGAGGTAGGCTTGCTGTTGTGTACTTGGAGAGCTGCTGCATGTACCGGAGTTTTGCTCTCAATGGAGAAGAACGAAAAAAAAGTAGTAGATTTAATTCATGGAAATTTTATAATACGAATGTATGTGATAGACTCGATTCTAGCTTCTGATGACTTGATTGTGTTTCGCTCAAACGGCTCTACTTACTAGGGAAAAAAAAAGCTAAATTGGTATCCCCCACAAAAAAACACCAAACTCCATTTTCCCCTAAGAAAAAAACTCCAATTGTGTTAAGAAAAAAGGGACAGAAAAGAAAAAGAAAAAGACTGAGAGTAATCATCTCATCATACCATGTAATCATTATAAGACAGAAAGGAAAAAAAAAACAACGCATCACACAATCCTCTCGAACCTCATGTGCTCGACCTCAACCCCAGGCGTACTCGCCACAGTACTAACCCCGGATCCGTGTGAGAACAAACTCGAACTACTCGACTCGACCCTGGACAGCAGCGACTCTGGACTCGACGGCGTACGCGACAGCGAATTGAAAATGTCTTCGTAATCTGGAGCGAATTCTCTGTCGGGGGGTTCCCTGGGACTATATACAGGCAGAGGTTCTACATCCTCTTCTTCGTCCTGTGCCGGTGGCAAAGTCGATGCACGACGGCGGAGGCGCGGTAGAATTTCTAGCGGAGTTGTAGATGTGACGGTGAAGTGCTGGTCGTTGTATTGGATACCGACGGTGACGCTGAGAGTGTAGCGGCGGGTAATGGTGTATGTTTTAAACGAGGGGATACACTCTGCGTCGTCGAGGAGGCGGAAAGAATTTGAGGTGAGGGCCACGGTTTTGTTGAAGGGGATTTGCGTCTGCATGTCTGAACGCGAGATGCAGGTTACGTGTTTGGCAACGGTGTCTTCGGGGTAGGAAGATGAGTTTCCGCACATGGTGGTGGAGTGGGTGGATATGACGACGGAGAGGGTGGAGATGGTGCAGTGGCGCTCGGCGTGGTTGGCGGGGTCGCGCGCGTTGAGGAGGTTGAGGGAGAGGGGGATGTGGCCGCCGGGGCCGACGCAGATGGGGTGGTAGAGCGTAGGGACGATGCGCGGGGTTGAGTTCATGGAGACGCCTGAGAATACTTTTTTCACGCGGGATTCGTCTTTTTCGCGGGTGGGCTTCCAGGATTGGCCGTAGAGGACGGAGGAGGTAGAGCGGGAGCGGGAGATTGAGTGTGCGGGTGGTTTGGGGTGGTAGCGGAGTGTTTGCTTGCATCTCTTTGTTTCTGTGGAGCCGAATAGGATGAGTCTTGCCTGGACAAAGTATGATATTTGTGCTGTACCGTTCGGGACATTTGTTTTCAGGTGGAATGTCGGCGGGAGTGGATGTGGTTCCCAGAGGTAGTTGTCTCCGTGTGTCGAGCGTTTGTACTGAGGTTCGGTGGATGCTGGGAAGATGAATTCAAAATCCCAGGAATATTTCTTTGGTCCAAGTCTGCAGTGGGAAAGCAGATGTTTTTCTCGGTTGAACAGTCGTATCTTTTCCTCATAGGTTTGTCTTGATGGAGTGGCGTCGTTGTTGCCATGTGTGTGCAGTGGCCTAGTGGTCTTGGTAATACAACTCCCGGCGAAGACCAACTTCAGTGATGCAACCTCCTTTTGCTCTTCTACTGCCAACCAGACCTGACCCTTGACCTTTTCTCCTGCTTGGTATATCTTGTTGTTGTCGCCATCTACGGTAACTCTTAGTGCCGGGGCCGTCATGTTTGCGGTAGAGGTATAATGAGATCAGTCATGCAGGGACCTTTGGGGCTTAAGAGGAAAAAGAGCGGGTGTAAACGATTGGCTTCAGGCCCGGCCACGCGGCTGTCAGTGTAGCTGGTACGAGGAGAATGTTTGCCGGGGGTGGGAAGCGTGCCAAGCAATGCGGGATGTCTGGGCATGCAGCTGAAAGATGATAATGGAAGGTCAGAGGACTCTTTCTTGGAAACGGAGGCTGGGTACAGGCTGTTATTGGGATTACATGTTGTTTGTCTTTTGCCTTGGGCCGCCCAAAGTGCTTGGCGGGTTTTTCCGCTGACCGGGAGAGACCATGAAGCAGTTGGGATCAAGACAGGTACTTGGGCACACATGCGGGTTTGTACAGTGTTGTCGGCATGGGATGCTGGCAGTGATTAGGACCATAGTATAGCGACCGTCTTGTTTCATGTGACGGCTACTCGCACCGACCAAGCGCGACCCAACCTACGCCGTGGGGATGGCAGAGACATATCAGCTGCAGCAGTGTTCCGATCCTATTGATTCCACAGAGGAGTTGGAGGCGGGAGAGAGCCAAGGAAGCGTGGTGGTCTTGGCTGGCAGTCTGGATCAGCCACGCTGATACCCCAGATTCACCCCGCTAGCCTCGTGCTGTTAGATCGATAAGACGGGCTCTGGAGTCTAGGTGAGCCCATATAGGACCCGCTGCCCTGGAGCTGGACAAGCAAGGACCCTTATTTTGGCTGTGTGGCGGAACAGCACAAAAAAAGAACATTAACAATGCTGGACAAAAACGAAGACGGTGAGAGCAGAAGCCAGGGTGGAGTCATCTGTATCCCGCCCCGGCGTCGTGGCGTGGGCACGAAGAGCCCTTGGCTTGCGCCCAAGGCCTCGATGGCGGACCGACTTGCCAGGAAAGAATCGGGGAGAGGGAAGGGATTGTGTAACAGGCGGCTGACGCATCCGATTCGCCTGACCACATGGCACTGTAGCGAGCATGCAACCCGTGGACACAGAGCGTAGTATTCACACCGACCTATGTAGTAGGTAGTTTGAATCAAGACTTGGGCCCCGAGAACTAATCACATGCAATCTGCTGGGCATTCCCAAGGCGGCATGGGAGCGTCAGCCTGTGGTTCGGCGTACCGACCCGCCGGCGCTCGGAACTTGTCGTCGAAACGTCATGCACTTTTTTTCGCGGCACCCGTTGGACTGCCCCCATTCCAGTCTGTCCGTCTCTAACATTCACAGCTGTTGCTATCATGTGTAGTGCAACCCATTCACTCTCGACATAACACATTTGATCAATTGACGGCGCGGCAATGTCAGATGGCGGAAAGCGCCCGTCTTCTTACTGTAAGTGTGGATAGAGCAGAGTACAACAGAGCAGAGCACAGCAAGAGCATGGCATGGCATTGGTGCGTGGCAGCAAGACCCGAGTGGCTGACACACGGGCTCAGTCCATTTCTTTGCTGGCTTGAACTCAGGCATCCTGTCTGCAGTTCTCCTCCAACCTGCCGACCTCCTCAAGACACGCGTCCAACAGTCTCGCTCAAGCACTCTTCTTGGAACCATCCAGTCCATCGCAAGCGGGCCGAATCCCATCCGGCAGTTTTGGAGGGGCACGCTGCCAAGTACATTGCGCACAGGCTTTGGCTCTGCCATCTACTTCTCCAGTCTCAATGCGCTGCGGCATAGAGCCAGCTTGGTTGCCGCGGCGAGGGCGGATGTGTCGCTGAGGGGAGGCGAACATTCGAGCTCGCTGCCAAAGCTGAGCAACACGGCCAACCTCGCTACAGGAGCATTTGCACGCACATGGGCCGGCTTTGTCATGATGCCAATTACGGTCCTCAAAGTGCGATATGAGAGCAATCTGTACGCATACAATTCCATGTTTTCCGCTTCGAGAGACATTTTCCGCACAGAGGGACTCAAGGGCTTTTTTGCTGGGTTTGGTGCAACTGCGGTCCGCGACGCGCCATATGCAGGGCTTTATGTTTTGTTTTACGAGCAGTCGAAGCGAAGACTGTCGAGCTTGGCAAGCAAAATCGAGGAGACGTCGGGCGCAGCGACCAAGCTTTCGTCGAGCACGTCAGCCGGTATCAACTTTGTCTCGGGAGTAGCGGCAGCTGGCCTAGGGACAACGGTGACGAATCCGTTTGATGCCATCAAGACTCGCATCCAACTCATGCCTGACCAATACGGAAACACGATACAAGCAGGTAAGAAGATGCTTGCCGAGGAAGGGGTGCGAAGCTTGTTCGACGGGCTAGGCATTAGGATTGCCAGGAAAGCGATGAGCAGTGCGCTCGCGTGGACCGTTTACGAAGAACTGATTCGACGCGCGGCGAGCCTCAAAGAGGTGGTCGAGGATAAGATCTAACGGCATACTGTATTATAGACATGTAAGTGCATGGGCGGCGGCGTTGATGGGCCCTGACTAGGTATCTCTTCGCTCTACTCGAATATCAGGACAAAACGCATAATTTCCCGATCACTTGCAGCAGGTGCATGAATTTGGTGTTCCTGAGAGAGCTATCTTTGGATACCAATCCCTGGGATGGCTATCTTTGGGTTGGGGGCTAGAAATAGCCGATGTCGCTGGCGCCACACATAGTTGAGAGCTTACTTTGCACGTGAGCAGCCTGTTTCATGGAGCGCTGGTAAGCTAAGCATGTATCTCGAGAGCATTGTACGCGTACACAGCGAACAGCGCACAGCGAGTGACATGTGATGAATGGGTAGTGCGAGCTTGCTTCAGTGTGGCCGAGCTGAGGCTGACAGCACAGATAGCGGGCACGTGACGGAGATTGTGCCCCCCGCGACTGCAATGGGAAAGAGGGGTGTGCCAAGCAGACTTTCCTATTTCCTAGCGGCGCCACACTAGGACGTCGCCCCCACCATACCACACGGCCTCTTCCACCCTGCACTGCACGGCATATACATGGCCATTATTCACACAACACGCCATGACAGTATCAAAGAGGATGACATACTGTAATTTCAGCATGCTTACCGCCACCCATCTGGCTGCAGACAGCTGGCCAAGGGCGACAAGCTAGTCGGTGTTCAGCAGACCAGCGCCTATAGTGCCCCCGGCCTCAGCCCTGGCGGCAGCTGCCTGATGACTAGCTGCATCGCGGGAGCATTTCAGCCCCCAAAATTGTGACATGAGCGCGCCCTCGTCTCCTCTCAAAATCCCCTCTGCCGCACTTTCGAGCTGATTCCTTTCTGCTTACTTGCGTCACCTCGCTTGCTGCTCACGCCGCACCCGAGACAAAGACACAAAAGCCTTCTGCACTGATTTCAGCCTTCCTTGACCATTGTACCTTTTGCACTCCAGCACTCAACACCTTTTGTCCGTTTTCCCCACATTCCCTTGCCTCCCACACTCATCATGGTTCTCTCTGATGCGTGGGATGACCGCTACGGCGACGACGAGTGGTACAGCTCGACGAGGGATCGTGTTACGGCCAGCGCCCGCCATGTCCGTGGCTCATCCCCTCTGCCGCCAACAAAGACTCGAGACGACGCTATCCTTCGTCCCGATCATGCTCGTCGTACCAGTGAGTTCCTGGCTCCAGAAGTACACTACACTACCTCTCTCCACCGTACTCGCTCCCAAGGTCACGCGCCAGTTCCCAACGTGACCATTTACAACACTACTCGCATGGACAATGAGAGTAGCCCCCAAGTACGTACCGAGCAAAAGAGCCGTGACTCCAGCCCCCGCGGTAGGCTCGAGGTGAAGCGCAACATGCCTGGTGCCTTTGAGCTCGAAGAGGAAATCACTGCACTGAGGGCAGACTTGAGAAAGGAGCAGCGTTCTCGCTCCCGACACGAGTATCAAGAACGTCGCCACACGCCTGAACAACATGATTATACCGACAAGATCAAATTGACCCTTGCCGAGCAACGGCTCAAAGATCTCGAGTTGGAGCGGGAAAGAGAGCGCCTAGAGAGATACCACGAGCGCCGCCCTTCGCCAGAGCATGACTATGCCGACAAAATTAAACTCACCTTGGCTGAGCAGCGTCTCAAGGATCTCGAGAATGAGCGTGAAAGAGAGCGATACGAAACTGAGCGAGAGCGCGACCGACTGGAACGAGAGCGAGACCGAGACCACCTGGAGCGAGACCGGGAGCGAGAACAACTCGAGCGGGAGCGAGAGCGAGAGCGACGCCAGTTTGAGCGATACAATCAGCATCACCATCGCCATCATTCGCCTGACCACAGCGCCGAAGACAAGGTCAAGCTGGCACTCTCTGAGCAGCGACTGAGAGAGGCCGAGGAAAAGCTCGAGCGGGAACGACAGGAGGATGAGATGAAGAACCGCGAAGAGCTCATGAGGCGCCGAATGGAGCTTGAGTACATCACCGACAGACGGGAGCGCGAGCGTGAGGAAGAGAATCTTCGAAGGTTCGAACAGAACATGCGCCGCGAGTGGGACCTCAAGCGAGAACGCGAAGATCGCGAGCGCGAGCGACAGGAGGTTGAAGAAGAGAGGAAACGCAAGGCCATCATTGCCGAGAACCGAGCAAAGATGTCTCGCGAGCAGCGGGAAGCGGCTGAGCAGCGTGACAAGATCCTCGCCGATCTCGAGAAAGAGAAGCGAGAGCAAGAAGAAGAGCGCAAGCATATTCTTGCAGAAACCCGCCTGAAGCAAGCACGCGAACAACGCGAGGCAGAGGAGCAGCGTGACAAGATCCTGGCTGACATGGAGAGACGAAAGAGGCAGGAGGACGAAGAGCGCAGGCACATACTTGCAGAGAGCCGACTCAAGCAAGCCCAGGAGGAGCGTGAGGCAGAAGAACAACGCGAAAAAATTCTAGCCAACTTGGAGAAGAAGAAGAAAAAGGAGGAGGCAGAGCGCCAGCGCATCATTGCCGAGAACACAGCCAAGATGGAGAAAGAGGCGCGGGAGCGTGAGCTTCAGGAGAAGGCAAAGGAGGAAGAGCGTAAGCGAATCATTGCCGAGAACACGGCCAAGATGGAGAAAGAGGCGCGGGAGCGCGAGCTTCAAGAGAGAGCAAAAGAAGAAGAGCGTAAGCGCATCATTGCAGAGAATGAGGCCAAACTGGCCAAGCAGGCAAGGGAAGCAGAGGAAGCACAGCGGCGTGCTGTTGAGGATTATGAGAGAAAGAAGGCCAAAGCCGAAGCCGAAGCCCAGGCTGAGCGTGACCGTATCATCTACGAGTATGAACGCAAGAAGATCCTCGACGCCGAGAAGGAGAAGAAGGCGAGAGAAGAGATGATTCTGAAGCTCAAGATGGAGGAGGAAGAAAAGAAGAGAAAGGACAAGGAAGAGTACGATGCCTTCATGCGTAAAGAGAAGGAGAGGCAAGAGGAAGAAAAGAAGAAGAAGGAAGAGCAAGAGAAAGAGCTTGAAGAGGCAATGCGCAAGAGGCTTTCCCAGTTCGGCTTCCAGGACAACCAGATCCAAGTCCTCGTGAATCCCGAGAAGCAACGCGAATTGCAACAAGGCATGCTACCAAACAACCCCATTCCCCAGATTGCAGTCTCGCCTCATCACCACCAACAACAACAACACCACCAACACTACCAACAACACCATGCCATTGCACCTACGCCAACCTATGCCAAGGTCCACGTCAGCCATCTTGACGTCGAGACCCTCCACTACTATGACATTCCTTATGAGTACGATGTTGTAAGTTTGATGTGTATTTGATAGTTGACCTAGTATTAACAGACAAGCAGAACCCAGAGTACATTATTGTGCTTCGCGAGATGTCGCAACGCGAGACGGATATCCTTTTCGAACACACACGCCGCCTTCGCTCGAGCCACGGCAGCAAGCTCTTCATCGAGGCCGAAGGTCGCGACAGCAGGGGCAAGAAGGAGTACGCCTTTGTGCGTAGGAAGTCTCGATCCCGCTCCAGGAGTGCCGTTGGTGTATCTTCTGGCCGAGCCAATGTGAGCTTGGGAGATATGATTTGGCGATAGGCTGCCGTCGAACTGTTGCATTTGTTCGTGTTGTTCTTCTTCACTTATGATATACCAGTTTGTTTCTTTTCTCGATGCTTTCAGACGTTGTTCTGTTCTTCTTGACTTCTCTCTGTTGTATGTATGCACGTACGTAGCGAGTGAATTGAACCGATTATGCGAACGTAACGTATGCTTGACCTAGCTTCTGATGTCTTGCATGAGATTCATCTAGTGACCAGGGCCTCACTAGTGCCATCCCATCTACGTAGTTCCAGCTGGCTTAAACCATAACGTGAAGAGAGTAGCATAGCACGTGGTACGTGGTTGTCAGGCCTGTCGCAGGTAGCATGTGACGGCATGCAAGGGCGTGGGGCGATTTCGGTTCGTTCCCGCGAGCCTCGGCTTTTGATCATCAGAACACGACCACGGTTCGCTGCGACCAAGTTCCAAGCATCTTTCACCATTTGTTTTAGCCAGCGTTGATACCCTTTTTTCTTTCAAATCATGGCGGACGCGCTTTGCGGGCCTTCGAATGCCCTTCAGAATTTCCAAAAACACACGACCGTTGATCGGACACTGCAGCAAGACCGGCTGGTCGGCAGGCAATCACCAGCGCAGGCATGTCACTATTCGGGACGACTGGATACAATGTGGGAGTCTAACAGTCATGTAGGGGTTTAGGTCAGCACCAGGGCCAAATGTAGGGGCGTTAGATTCCGAGTTTGACGCCTTTCAGGCTGGCCAACCTGGTCCGCCGCAAGACTTCCAGCAGTTTGCTCCACGCTTCGCACAACCTCCTCCGCACTTCGCGCAAGCGCCTCAAGCACCCGATTGGGCTGCTGACTTTCAGCGTCTGAATGTTAGCGGTCCACCTCCACAAGCGTTTCAGCAACAAAGACTGCAACAAGCAAGCGCGGCGTCAGCATGGCATCAGGACTTCTTGAAGCAGCAGGCGCCGGTCGCGCAGGCTCCCGCGTTACAGCAGAACACTTTTGGAGGTATGTCGGGGTATGGCATGGGTGGATTTGGAGGACAAGCGTTCATGCAGACACCAAGTTTCCAGAACGCACAAATGTCCGACGTGGCACAGGGGAAGCAGCGGGCGCAAGATGATGTACCCGCTTTCGACGAGGCGGCCTTTGAACAGGCGTTTGCGCAGGCGCAACAAGATATGATGGAGGTTGTCGAAGCAGAGCAGGCACATGCACAGCCAGCGCAAGAAGCACTGGACTTGGACCGGCCGGGTGAGATGGATCCTCTCCTTCAACGGATACGTGAAACGCGTCCAGGTTTGTAGTATCCGCCGCGCTCACTACAGTTGCTGACTGTGCTTTCCAGCTGTATACTCTGCCATCCAAGTATGGAGCGAAACGGGCCTTGGACGAACTTCTGAAGCAGTCGCATACCTGGAGAATATGAGCCAGATGGAGCGCAATGGGTCCCTAATACAAGACGCAAACGAAGGAAGGTGGATAGTCGATTCCCTGCAGAGAATCGTGAACCGTGATGCTCCTCAAGAAGTCAAGACCCGCGCCGAAGGCCTTATCAAGGCAATCAACGAGCGCCTCATGTCGCAATACCCCCTCGGCACGCGCGTACCCATGTCGGAAGAGCAAATCTGGAAAGACCTCGAAGCAGCAGGCTACATGCGAACACCAGAGCCACTCCAACGCATGGAGCCACAGCCCGAGGAAGAGCAAAAGCAACAAGAACAGCCCAGACCAAACGAAGACGACGAAATGGCCGCAACCGCAGGACGCCTGCTCGAACGCGTCGCAGACAACACGAGCGAAAAATTCCAAAACTCACAGTTCCTCGGCCTCATGCGCCGCCTGCGCGACCGCGAAGTCAGAGTTCAGGAAGACAAGATTGTCGAAGTCGAAGGCACCACCGCTGCTCAGCACCAAACACCCAGCACCACCCCTTCCACTATCCCCACCACCCAAACCAGCAACCCTCCTCAACAATCTCAACCTCCTTCCTCAACCCAAATCCCCCCCATAGATCCCACCATCCTCTCCCACGCAGCCACCGACTTCGAAACCCCAATCTACTCCGACATTGGCCACAGCCACCAACAGTATGCTTTCCCTTTTTCTCCTTCTACCCCGTCGTCATCCAGTAACACCGCATTAACTGATGACGTCTCAGATCAATATAGATATTACAATGTTAACGCCGCGTATCACCAGGCTTTTTCCGACCGGCGCTAGTAGCGATGCTGAAGAGAGGAAGGAAGGGTTGCAGCATGCGGTGGGGGAATGGGGCGATGATGCGGATTTATGGCGGTATTGGAGGAGTCCCGGGAGGGATCCTGTGGGGTTGGGGAGGGGAAGGGGGGAAGGCGGAGTAGGAGGGATTTGAGTGTTGAGGGGGTTTTTTTTTGCATATATCGTCGGTTGGGGTATGAAAAGGGGATATAGCTTGATGCATTTGGATTTATGTATATCAGCATGGTTGTAATCAACGAATAAGAAAAAAACTTGGATACATTTCATCCTTTCTCCTACGTCTACACTGAACCTCTCACCTTAACCCTCCACCGTTTCTTCTGCCTTTCCACCCTCGCTCTCTACGTCCCCACCGGGAACCCAAATCCCCACTCCTTTCTTATCCGCCCTCATCCCCTCCGTACCCTGCACCTTGAGCGTCTTATTAAAGTATCGATCCGTAACCTTCAAATTAGGCGTAATCCAGTCTTCTTCGACGCTCGACAGCAAGTTGTATCTGACCGTCTGACGACTCATAGGTAAAAGATGCAGCGTACGCAACTTGGGACCACTAAACCCGAAAGTCTCGCTGGCTTCCATTGCGAGTTCAAAGGTTAAGAAGTGCATGGTTGGGTTCTCGAGGACGTAGTCGAGGTGGATGAGGGAGGGGACTGAGGGGGAAAAGTGGGAGCGGGCTAGGACGCGGGGTTCAGATGAGGGGATCTGGATGCGGGGGATAGGCAAGGAAGAGGTTACGGGGAGGGCTGAAGGGTCTGAAGTACGCTGCCAAGTTATGTTGAGTGTGGTGTCGAGAGCGGTGGAGCGTCGTTCTTCGAGATTGTTTTTGCGAATGTCGAGGCTGAAGCTCCATTCGCTGAGGACTTGAGGCTCCATGCGCGTCTCGCTAATTTCGAATTCTTTCGTCACGTCACAGGTGGCACCCCCGTGGATACTATGGACTTCTACGGCGAGGTCGCTGACGATGAGGTGCTCGTCGGCGAAGGAGGCGACTTTGGCACGTAGGCCCCATTTCTGGGCTATGCCGAATGCATCGGACGATTCGGGGCTGACGTTGCTTTCGGCTTCTTGGAGCTCAAAGTAACTGGGCCATGGGTCGGGGTGCACACGTGCGTTTAGGTCGTAGCTGGCTTCAAAGGGGGCGTTGAAAACTATGTCTGCCACCATGATCTTGGAGATAGGTATATCGCGGTCGCTGAGCACGTGGTATAAAACCTTGACTTCTAACGCGTAGTCTGCTGGGTCGGCCGGGGCAGTAAAGCGTATTCTCTCTGTTGTGCGTGCCCCTTGAGCAAGTTTGCCGACTACATGACCCGGCAGATCCACATCGGTCGAGCCATCAAGCGCTGGCGGGACTTCCTTCATCGGTGACGATGCTGGGCGATCAACCCAGGTATACCCGAGAGAGTCTTTCGAGCGACCAAGGATTCGAACTTCGAGAACAGCTTCAGTATCCTCGTCTTCCTGATTGATTATCTCAATCGCAAGAGTGACCTGCTCGTCGGTATAGTATTGATCGCGAATGTCTGGTAGGCTGATTTCCATCTTTGGTGGTTTGGGAAGTATGTGAACTGACATGCCCGAGCCATGCTTCAGCAATCTTGACTTGATCTTTTTGTTTGATTGGATCCACCAGAGTGGATGAATGGGGATGTCAATATCTGTGTCAGAGGAGACGAGTTCAAATCGCTCTGTGCTAACCCCCAATACGCAAGCGGTAACGTCGACGTCACCAGACTCACGGAAAATGAGCGGTACGCTGTAAACCTTGGTCTGGCCAGCATATAACGTCAAGTCAGCGGCTCCTGTCCACTGGGGCTTTCTAGTCGCTGATTGGACCTCATCTAATGTACAGGAGTACATCCTAGAGGCATGGTCAGAGGGTTCTTCGCCTTCTTGGTGTGTCAAGCGAACTTCAGCCAAGCCGCCGCTGAATTGGTATTGCAAAAATGACAAGGTAATGGGCGTAGACCCTGGGCGAGCGTTCGAAGTGATTGCAATCTGCGATTGTAGCGGTTCACCCACGTTCCCTTCGGCTTCAGAAAAGGCAAACGATACAGACACTGTTCCATTAGTACTGGCTCTACTGAGAGATAAGGTCGCACCTACGACAAGAGATGTGTTCTTTAGCATTCAGGTTCACTGTGATTTTGCCATCTGCTGCTTTTGTGAAAGAGTCCAAGCATGCCATGAGATCGTACTTGTACTTTGTCTTGCCAGGGATTGCTGAATGGAATTAGCGGGAGCAACATCATTAACGCATGACGATACTGACTTTGGCTGTACAATTCCCATTCAGTAGCGAGATAGGCCTCAGAATCTTGCACCCGCAAAGCACACTCGTGTAGGGCCCAAACTACTTCTGAAGCGAGATTCCACCACTTTTCTTTCCTCCAGGACATGGTCTCCCAGAGTGGACGTAGTACCTTGAAGGCATCCTCGAACCTGTTGACATGCAGTAGTGTCCGGGCGACCTCTAATTGTAACTGGTCTACTTTACGATGCTGCCCCCGGGCTTTGAACTGAGCTATTGCATCGTTCATCTTGGAAGAAATGTCTTTCCAATGCTCGAAGCCATTCCCACCAACACCAGGTAATGGGTACTCTTCATGCGGCTGTGGAACAAGATAGCTATCGTATATTTGACTCCGGGATGATACCTTCGCAGCAGGAGACATGCCTGGCGGTGTCCGATCTTCTTCAGGCATTTCCCGAGCCAGGATGTAACGCCTCTTGGCATGATCACTGGCGATTTTGTGCCAATAACCAGCGTGGTGGAGCAGCTCCCATGGCGGCAATCTTTCTCCCATTGGAAATTGTTTTTCAGGTTCTGAGAATAGAGAGATTGGAATCTCTGTCAAAGGGTCTGATTCTGACTTGGGATCTGTCGTCTTGAAGACGGGTAAATCTGTCCGCTGCACAATTTCTGCCATGGCTTGGGCCCACCTAGACTCCCATGCTTGCCAGCCATAGTTTGCAGTGCCCTTTCCTCGGCGATCCAAAACATCTTGCAGCTTGTACTTGTACCGCAGCCACGTCTGCACGGCAGAAGTAGGGTAGTTGTTCCAGAGCTGACAGCGAATATGTCGTAAGACGATGATGTCTGAAAGTAATCGTATCTCATCCCATCTTGGTGACCAGCTGGCTGTAGTTTCAAATAGACCTTCGGCTCCAAACAGAGCCTCCAAAGCAGCGTTGTAGTGTCGTTGCGCAGCGTCCATCTCCTGACGAAATTCGGCGAAGATAGCTAATTTGAAGTCATAGCGAACCCCCCACCCAGGATATGATAGTGTCTGGGAAGTTCCACGCGTAGGAGGTGCTGTGGGAGGAGGGATAGTGCCTCGATTCTTCTTTCTCCGTGCATGCTTTGTGAGGTCACGGTAGTACTCTACACAGACAGGGTGTAATATGGCGAGGACTGACGTGACGAATGCCTCTAATTCAACCCGTGATGTTCTTGGGGGCAGGAAGAAGAGAGAGTTCTTTGGGTCAAGGCCCGTCGCACGGCGGATGGTCGCAAGCCTTTCCTCAATATCTGGTGCCTCCAGTATAGTCTTGTCGCTCAACAGCACCACCACATACTTTGTGCGGTAGTCGGACTTTTGTATCTGGCCTTTGATCTTGTTGATCTCTGTCTTCAGCTGATTGTCATGGAGGCTATTTGTAATGGGGTCGGTGGTGAAGTTGAAAAAGGAAACGAAAACGGCGGGTATGTAGTGCTGGTGCTTCGCAACCCAGGCTGGAGCGATGACACCATCTGGGAAAGAGGGGGCCCCGGGCGAGAGGGGCGATATGGGTGAATGCAGAATCCACGACGTCGCTGCAGCAATAGTGGGACTGCCCGGAGGCGTGGTCTCGGAGTGAGAGGGCGCATCTGCCTTGTGCGGGGGCAGCTGGAAGTTCTAGCAGACATCAGCCCGTCGCTCCTTCGCCATGTTTGTTTGCGGGCGCCCGTACCCTTCCTACACTCCGCATCCTGAAGCTGTACGTGAGGCCTCTGCGACCCAGCCCCCGCGAATTCCACGGCGCATTGGTTGCATCGGCACGCAGAAACTCGGCGAGGAGCTCATTTGCGCGTTCGCCTTCGACGGGCGCTATCTCCGAGTTGATGTTTGTAACGGCCCTCCCAGGAAGCACTTGCTGAACAGGTGGGGGTGGATCGACTTCTTTGCTCGTGGCCAGACCAGAGAGGACTATCAGAGGTAGGTTGTGGACCACAAAGTCTGAAGGAAAGGCCTCCATTCTCTACGTAGGCTCAAGTCAGCGCCCCATGCCCAAAGAACACAGGCAGCTTGAGTGAGCTGGATGCTAGTCGGAGGGGCCGAGGGGCTGCAAGTTCCAATTCGAGGATCGCGTAACAGGCCGCCAGTTTCTCGTGTGGATTTGGTCTCAGGCTTAACCTTGCAGTCTTGTTATTAGTCGAATCGCGGTTTGCTGGGCCCTGGCACGTTCTCGAGAGATTGTTGGCGAGCCATGACATCGGCGGTCGGCATGTGGTCAGATTGCGGGCGGAATCTATGAATGATGCGCTAAGTGAACCCTGTCTCGTCTCTCCGCTGAACGATTCCTCTACCCAAGCCCAAGCTTTGTGGACAGCTCCTACCGATAATCCGCCTTTCGTTCGACGTGTCTTTCTAGTCTCCTCTCCTTACAAGCGCCAAAGCGGGTGCACCTTCTGTCTAGACGCGCTTCCAGTTGTTATTCACATACTTTCTTGTTACTGCGCTGCCCAGAGGCTGTCAGCGCCATGGCAGGCCAACAGCAGCAAATCCTCGATACCATCTTCAACATGAAGAGGAAGATGTTGCGCAAAGATGATTGTAAGCGTACATAGCGACATCTGCTTCCGTTATTCTAACACCTACCAGCGGACACAGAAGATTCCGAAACCGCCCTCGGCAGCAATAAGCAGGACTTACGGCGCAAAGTCCACTACGCGCGCGCAAGCGATCCCGACTTTCTCGCAGACCCGCGTCCTTACAAGAAGGTCCGATCCCACTTGCATAACCTCTGAGCGGGACAGTCGACTGACCTCCCGTAGCGCATCGAGCACGCCGGTTATCACAGATATATTTTGCAGCGCAACCCTCCGCGATACGATGCCGATGGTGACGTTGTCGAAGTTGACGACGAATATGAAGACGAGGATGATGTGGAGCCAGTAGAAGAGAACCCGTACGGAAATATACATCTGGAGAGTATGTGCCCATCGCATGAATGCGTGGCATGACATGAGCTTACTGAGATGCAGACCTTCTTGCACCATTGACCTCCGCCGCCGACCTACCAAACCATCCCGCCTTGAGCGTTGCATATACCTCCAGACATCTCTCCGATCTTGCCAACGAGGCCGGAGCTCTTTCGCGAAAAGAGCAGATCACCAATGCGCGAGCCAAGAACCTGTTTGTGAAACTACAAGGGGATTCTATGTTCGCGCCTGCTGCCCTGGCAGCAATGAGCGATACACCATTTCGAATGCCACGCTCAAGAATCCCAAGTTGGCGTTTTGAGGAGGGCGAAGACCAGCGCACACATGACACTGAAATGCAGGAGGCGGTCGATGGTGCACAAGACGTGAATATGGAGGACGCCGTACAGCCCAATGGGACTGACCGAGTAGACAATACTAATGGAAACGCTGGACCCGAAGCAGTCAACGGTGCCGAACCCGTGACAAATGGGACACATACCGGTGATGCAGATGAACCGCAAAAGAATGGCCAGGAAGAGCATTCTCCGATGGGCGAAGATGTGTCCGACACAGCATCGCAGCAGACGCATAGGATGACGACACGCACGCGAGCTCGAGCGCACGCAGCTTCGACCCCTTCTCCTCCTCACTCACCATCAAGCGATGTCAACGCGATACACCCCCTTTTCATACACCCTACCGAGTCGTTGCCAGACCGCGACTTTGGTCTTCCGCCAAACGAGGCAGAGGAAACGCGCATGCTTCTTATGGCATACGTTCAAAAGCAAGAAGAAGTCGCGCGGATCACGGCTGACCTCTACCACGGCTTGCTGGAAGCTGACCGTCTGAGGCACGACGTTTTCAAGTGGTCGAAAGCAGAAGGCCATGTAGGAGAGATGAGTGATGGCGAGGATTGGTATGATAACGAGGAATGGGGCCTCGAACAGGATCTGGCCAAGGGTCGTGATGAAGAGGAGGATGAAACCGCAGTAGCTGGGAAGAAGAGCACAAGACAACGGCGAAAGCCTGACAAGGACGATAGGTGATTTGCTAAAGGAAAAAGGACAGTCTATTTTTTATTATCATTGATGCACAGCGAGATACCACATTACGACCCGGAATGGAAATTACCCTCTTACACGGGCATATACACTCACCTGGTCGCTCCTGCTTTGCGAAATTGATCACGTGCTTTCGTGTTTACAGCACATTTCCTTCACCCACCAACCCTAGAGCTTCTTTAAATCGCCACCGCACCAAGCATGGAGTATGTCCTGCGTTGTAATGATTTAAAATGTCGGACGCAGCTCCATGAGCGCGCTGTTGTCACAACTTGCAGGTTTGTATTTGTTTCGTTGTGTCGTCATATCTAACAGAAATGCAGTCACATCTTTTGCACCAATTGTGCAGATGCTACCAGTCTTTCAAGATCGACAAATGCGCAACGAGTCTGTCCAGCATGTAGCGCGCCGCTTCCTAACCCAGATGATGTAGTCATTGCAGGTCTCAATCCATCAGAAGACTACAAGACTTCAGTATTGAGTGGCCTTAGCCCGACAATCATCATGGAGTGTGCAAGCCGTGGCTTGGCCTTTCATAGTTACCAGACATCACAAGAGATCATCTACCAAGAGCACCTCGCAAAGGGCCTCACTGAAAAATATAACACATTGAGCCAGCAGATGGATCAGCTCATCCACGATGCCAATGCGCAGATCAAAGCGCTTCAGGACAAGATGCAAGGTTTGCATCATGCATGCCCTAATAGCAGACTTTGAAATTAATGACCTTTAGCTATGCAAGCAGACCTCGTAGAGCTCGAGACCAAGAACCATGGATTTGCGGAAGCCTTCAAAGAAAAGACCAAGGCACACCAGAGAACACAGAATCTCTACCAGGCACTCAAAGCCCAAGTTATGGCTTCGCATGTAGCCCATGCTGCCGGTGATGAGGCAGAGTTCGCGCTGAAATCAGCCCGGGGAGATCGCTTCATCGACCGCTTGCCGGGCGCCCGGTCTGGTACTGCGAACTTCAGCCAGACAGGCCCACCACAACAGACAGGCGACAGACTGCATAAGAGGGTCATCAGTAGAAGCTCTAGTAGTAGTGGGCGACAGCAGCAAGGCAGCATTCACGTTGGTCCTCCTTTCAATTCACAACTGCATGGACGCGGTCTCGGTAGCAGAGTTCACAGTGGTCGTAAGTCTATTCTATGGTGTTGATTTTGGACACGTGGTTTTCATGGGCGTCAAGCTGACCATAGAAAGAATATGTCTCAGTTGATACACCTTCTCAATCTCGGAGAAGTCGCCTTCCGGTCCTCGGTGGAACACGTCAGAACCCATACCTAAATCAAGAACCAACATCTTCCTTTCAAAACTCACCAATGATCCGACAGCCAATGGCTGGTGGTTTTTCGCACAGTGGCAAGCCATCAAGGAGGACTGGTAATTTCGCCAACACTGGCCCGCTGGGACCATGAACGCGTCATCTTGTGGAAGAAATCAGAGCTGAAAGAATGAAATGCGATGATGATTCCTGATTGGGTGTGTCTCACATGCTGAACTTCAAGGGAAAGCTCTCACACCATGTAGAAACTTCCTTAAGTCCAATGCAGATGCAGTCATTGCAACACCATCTTTCGCAAATATATCTTAATGAAACTCCCACATAAATATCAGAGAAATCATACAAATAATGTTTGATGAGTCATGAAGTTCATTAATGTCGTTGGATCAACGCGTTACTAGGGTACGAACGCGTCACGGGACCTCAAGTCACCTAAACCAGCAAACCCACTCCCCTTCACCTGTCACAAAAAAACCCATCCAATCATCCAATCATCCAACTAAACCTTCCATCCTCCATAAAAACTCTCATAAAAAAACCACCAAACCCAACATAAGAATCGTATACCAAGAAAATAAACAAAGCCCCAATCCTTGAAACATATCCAACTCTTTTGTCCAGAAGATCCTTCCGAATAAATCAATTTTTAGATAAACACCATGATGCAGTCGCTTATATCGCATCCAGAAAAGATTTTGCGTGTGCCTCGTTTATCTACGTATCAAACGCCTGATTAAAAAAAAACCAAAACCCTAGTGTTTGCGACGCGAGCGAGCGGATGTTGAAACGCAAGAAAGAAATCATGATGCTCATGCGAGTACTAGATTTCGTGGTGAAAATGTTGGAAGAATAGTCGTAAAGAACGAGCGTAGCGTTGTGGAACGTCTTGCTTTTTTGTGGGTTTTGTTGGTTTTATTGGATTTTTTTCCTTGGGTTTGGGTTTGTTTTGGAGTGGAGAGAACGAAGTGTAGTAAAGGAATGCGCTGCGTTTTTTTCTCATAAAGGTCGTTGGTGTCTTTTCTAATGTTTTTGGTCTTTGTTGGTCTTTGGTCTTAACCAAAACACAGTCAAATACAAGAGAAGAAAGAAAGAAAGAGACTCGATGACTAAGGCAGTGTGCCGTTTTGTCGACAGAGAATTGAGGCGGCTGTGAGATCATGGTTGGATCAAGGTGCCATCTTATTTTTCGTAGAGTGGTGGTGTGTGGTTACCATCGGTAAGAATGGCACCGTACCAAGTGTGTTGGTGGATCGCAGTAGATGCAGCATGACATCTATGATTATACCTTAGTACAGCAATGGCTTGGACCTAGTACTGATCCGCAAGTCCAAGGAGATCATTGGGATGTTGGTATGGTTGTCCCATGTTTGCAGTGTTGTCTTGCGATGCCTCAAAACTATTTAAGCCTTGACTTCCATTACTGTATAGGTCATATGGTGTGCCAGCTTGGAATTGCATGCTGCTCTGACGAGACCTTTGAGAGCTTAAGCTGGGAGTAGGAAAGCCTGGGTGTTTTTTCCGGTGGTGTTTGAGACGGGCGTCAGTCCGCTTAAACAGTTGACCACAGTAGTCGCAACAGATCTGAGGACAATCCGTGTGCTTATGCCGGATATGTCTCGCAAGATTCCCTTTTCCGTCCTTATTTCCTTTGAACTGCACGCCGCAGTGAGGGCAATGTCGATGTTCGGGAGGTATCGAGGTCGTCGAAGCGGAAGGGTGGGAGCGGCCATCGCCCGACCTTTTATCATCAGTCACTCCATCCCACTAAACCAAAAGCATTACTTACCAAGCAGGAGGATTTATGTTGGTCTGGCGGAGATTTGTACCACCTGAAACATGGTGGTTGGGATGAACCTGTCTGGGAATTCTCCGATGATCCATGATTTGGGTAGGTCTACCTCTGGCTTGTCCGTACCCGCTGCGTGGTTCAATGGGTTGATCATGCGCAATTCTGTAGTCGATGTATTGACCGGATCTTTGCGAGTCTGACGGGTTATACATGCCAGGGGCAGCCAAGTGAGTAGCTTCACCCATACGGTTGACTTGAAATGCACCTGGGCCCGTTTGCGGCATTGCTTGAAGATGAAAAGTTGACCAAGGGCCATCATCTTTTGTCAGTTTTTCAAGAACTGGCCCCTGAAGTGTTGGCAACACAGACATTCCGGGAACCATGCTGTTGTAAGGGGATGGCTCTCGTGCACCTTCTGAGTCGCCCTCGTTAGTGTACATTAGAAGCAACCCTTCATCAGACAACGAGTCTGGATCTAACATGATATCATCCGTCATGTCTTTCGTGTAGTCCCTTCTGGGTGCTGTGCCAGGACCGCGGCGAGGGGGGCTGCAAGGCTGTAAATTTTCAGCAAGAGTGGAGCTTGTTTTCGATGGACGTGCTGAGCTGTATTGGCTGGCGACAGGCGTGTGGTTCCGGACAACCTCAGCGTACGTGAGGCCACTTGTAGCAGGCAAGTGACCTGTTCCCTGTGATTGAGTACCAGGTACTTGTTGACCTGGCTGCCGTTGAGGGGATGGAGTCAACCCGTAGCTACGCTGAAGGTTTGATCCTGACGCCTGGTTTTGATAGCCAGCTACCAGGTTGGTGTATGGACGAGATGTTCGGTTTTGGGCTTGAGAATACATCCTTGGAGGGCTGTTTGAGCCACCAGATAGCTGTTGTCGATGCATGGTGTGCTGCCGAGCGGGAACGAGAGAGCAATCCTGTCCGCCTATTTGGGCCAGACTCAAATGTTTAAGCGCTCTCAGATCGAGGGTTTGAGAGGTACAGAGAGATTGCTCCTCCTCCTAATGCACCTCTATCCGGTTGGAAGATGAGAGCGACCGTAGTATAAAACGGTGCCAGGACGCAGAGGCAAGGCGGTATCTAAATGGAAAAGGGTAACGAACGACAATTTCTGCAAATGGAGATGAAAAAGAGAAAGTGGAGAGTTTGGTTGACAAGTTGTGTCGGGTGTGAGATGGCGGCGGTTGCGTGGTAGTTAACACGCACGTATGGGGGGGGGAGGACCTTCGTCCTCCGCTTCCTTGGCAGCAACCTATCAGTACTATTCAAACACTGACCCGGTGCATAGGATGTGATTTACGGAATGTTTTTTTTTAAAAAAAAGAACGGTGATAGAGCAGACATCTTCTATTATCGGGGGATAAGGCGGTCAATCGTCTACAGTGTTCTGTGATCCAGGGTGGTGATCGAGGTGAATAGGTGGTTCAGGCGGGCACTTGTTCCGGGGTCACTAGCCCCAAAGAGGAGGGCAAAGTAACTTCGTAATTCCGCATCTATAGGCACATTAGAACACGTCTCTTACTATTGAACCATTATTTACAATCGTGACACCAGTGCAGAACGTAGCGTGTCTACCTTCAGCACAATCGTATGAGAACTGACTCCCACTTGCGTTCTGAAGCGCAAGCACTTCGTGATAGCAGATCCTTGCTATCAGAGATGACGAACAGCCTTGCGCTGGAAGTGATTTGCCCCCCTATTCTCTGCGTTGTGGTGTCCTTTGCAGTTTCGCTTTACGACTCCCTCATCTTGCCAGCGCATCTGTCGATCCTCCTTTACACTCCCTTGTGTACTCTTCCGTCATAGCGCCGACAGACTACTGCAGGTAAGATGAAGAATCCTTGACGAAGCTTGAGTTCATTTCATTTGATGACGTATGTATCGGTCCATTGGCTTCTTCCGATTCTGCCTTGCGGAGACAATGTTGATGCTCATCTTCGATGGGTTTGGCTGTGTCAACTCAATCCCCCTATGTATAGTATTCTTTGGAACTCAGGCATGGTTGCCAAAACGTCTTCTTCGCGTGATCGAGGTGGTCAGGGTGATGGTCGTACAGCGTGTCTATAGGTATGCCATACAGAACTCCATCGAGTAACCTTCAGAAGGCGCGGGCTTTGCAGGCGATACAGGCGATGTGGAGGTGATATGCTTAGGCAGTGACCTTTACATGGCGGACATGCTCATTGTAATACGACAACGGCAGAGGGTTTGATTTGAATGATGGCGACGCAGTCGGCATTGTGCTTGAGTAATAGTTATGTCAACTTAGAGCTCTGTGGGTAGCATTGAGGGTACCGTACGATGTGTCCAGACAGTCTATGTATGACTAGGAGGCTAGTAGGTTTTCCAGATACATAGCTCTGGGGGGGATGTCTAGCGTCTTGACGTAGCAAATGAAGATTTGGGACAGAATATGTGCTACTATTAGGCGTTTTTTTTCAAACAGCTGGAGTCCCATCAAGTCTCAACACAGTGAAAGCAAACCCTCTTATCACAATGCTAAGCCGAGCTCCTGCATCCACGCCACAGCATAGATGGCTCACTTCCTGCCTATTAACTGCCCCCCTTTCTGCATAAGGGCGGGGAGGGTTGCTTCCTAGCTAAGAATACCTTGTAACTTTGGGGCTACAATGCAGGACGGACGCCACATCCAGGCGCATCAGGGATGAAGTCGTTCCCACTGTTCCCATGGATGAGTACCATTGAGGCTCTGCCCACCTGCCAGGCTGATACCGTCATAGCGAGTTAATGCAAGCCTGTTCTTGGACCACTCGCGCGCCAATTCTTGGATTGATTGGGTTTCGTGTCCTGACCAGCTTGCGTAGAGGACGATTTCCTGGATCAAGCACATACAACATTGACCGGAGAAGGGACGCATTTGGTCTAGGACTGTTGCATAGTTTCTTGCGTACATGCCTTATGGTAATGGTGTGGATGCCTACAGATACAGCCATGTGGTGCGGTCCGCGCTTACGTTGGTCACACGGCTATGCTGCATCAAAGCCTTGTAAGCCACTCATCCTTTTCATTATTCACAGCTGAACTGTCGCAAATTTAGCGCTAATGAGAGCTCGTAATCAAGGCCCTCTGAAACCCTAGCTTATGAAAACAGCAAGTAGGTCTAGCGACATTGAATCTCGAGGAATCCTGTACCACCATGAACAGAGCAACTGCTCAAAAGACCTGAGACAAAGATTCAGCGTGACAAGAGTTATGTAACAATAGACTCAGCATTGAACGTGCGAGTCGTCGAAACGATCGTTCACAGCGGGAACATCGGTTCCCGAAAACGTGGCTGGCGACGCCTTCGCTGTTAAAAGACAAGTTTCGCGAATACTACCGATCACAGAGTATAACCAACCGTAAAAGGCGTAATGCGTTTGGTCTGCGCGTGACGACTACGGCCCGGATCTGGTAAAGACGGAAGCGCTATAGTAGTGAACGCATATGCCGAGTCTGCAGCCTCGCTTGCAATTCCCAAATTCTAAGCGCCTGCTGGATAAAGTGTAGTTTACGACCCCACTTCTCGCACACCCTCTCACTGTACAGCGCTATTTCTCACCACACCAATTCGTCTCAACCGATTTCAGCTGCTCAGGTTGTGACATACCCCGGCTTTCTTGTTGGGCAGGAATGCCGTGCCGAAGTTTCCAGCCCGCAGTGAGTACGGTCTGATAGCCGCCGGTCAATCGTCCCAAAATTTCGGACTCACTATAACCTGGCAAAAGAGACATATATGTTTCACAGCGTTAGCGTAAAGTCCAGAATGTCTCGTGCGCGATCAGCGTGCCGTTGCGCGCGGATCCAACCCACCGGCTCTTAACATGTCGAAATATGTAACATGGGGGCGAGGTGAGATCGGGCTTACCGAACTCCTAATACAAGACCACAGCCTATTGACGTTGATGCGAACTGCTGTAATGAAGTCTAACACGGCCATGAATACGGTGTGAGCTATACGACGATAGCGTAAGGTGAGACGCAGATTAGTGGTTATTCAATCTACGTTCCATTTCCGGAACGCGATATGGAATGTTAGCACGAGTTCTGTGACTAAGTGAGATGGTTTAGAATAGTTGAGAGCGATACTCACAACTCTGGACGGGAAATTTGGGCCAGTGTTGCCCATGGGCACTCGTTCGATGACAAGAAGGATCAAACCAACATCTCTCAATGACGAAATCGAGGGTTTATCCGTGAATACAACCCACGGAAAGTCATAGAAGCCTGCGTGAGCACTAATGTAATGACGCGCTAACGTAAAACGCCCAGTCTTGCACCTTAGTATAGTATCTTTTGGACTGCGGCTAATCGATTGTGGCTTGTGTCTAAGACTATGAGCCCAACGCCATGCTGATGTTGGCCTTGCCCAAGAAATGAAAAAATTATGAAAGCCGAGGTGAAATTGATGAGACCAACAGTTTTGGTTTGAAAGAATGCCTTACTACTGGAGGGCGCGGTGATAGTGGTGTATGTAGGAGTGTACTTTTGTAGTCTAGCGTGCGATTCTCCGCAGTAAGTTTCTAGAATACTTGAACAATGCGCATTGTATTCCCAATCTGACCATTAGAAGAAATCAATTCGGCTCACCGGATGGTATCTGCCGCTGCCGATCGCCATTGTTGACTTCACGGCCTCAAAGCAGTAAGCTGCTGAACCAGTGTGGCTTAGATACAGGTTTGGAATCCTCACGCTCTTGCTGTTTGGAGGATATTTCTAGATACAGAGGACCGCAGCGACATGCTTTCCTCGAATTGAGTAATCAGAGCGAGATAATCTCCTCTTTCGGTTTGTATTTTAGGCTGACAAGTCTGCCTGTGTAAGATCATTAACGTAGAGAGAACTGATGGTCAGTAAGCTTTACATGTCATAATGGGGGCGCTTATGGCACGGGAGACCTATGGTAATCATGGTAAATTGACTCAGTATCGAGGCCAGCGATCTCAGTCGCAAGTAGGTCCGTGGTGTGCCGCACTCTTGCAGGCAATACCGAATCCACATCCTCCTAATGGAAATGAATCCGGGGGCGAGGAGAAGAATGCCATTTCAAATTGACTTGGTCATTTATAATCTAGAGTATGTTGGTTCAAAAGGCCATGCTTATCCGCGTTGAGACAACACGCCATCTCAATCTATCCCACTTCTCATCTTCAGGGCTTTGTTTCATCCTGAACTGAATAGGTCTTTACCGATAAACATGGGCCTGTTTCAAGAGCTTGGTGGAAGGATGAAAGTTGTTAGCCACAAAGAGATGTGTTGGCGTGATGATCATGAGCAAGTAGCATACAACCAGAGAGTGAGTCGAATACGGAAGCATGAATACCCCATGCTTAGAGGTGTGTTAAATCTCAACCCACCTCACGTCAGTTGCTGACACCCAATAGGCCTGACGTACCTTGATCATGGCGGCACCACTCTTGCGTCAAGATCATTGATGCAGTCCTTCTGCAGTGAGATGCAGTCTACGCTTCTTGCAAATCCACATTCAGATGCCTCTAATCCCAGCAATACTGCCATAATGGTAGAGGAGACGAGGCGTGAGGTGTTGAGGATGTTCAACGCCGATCCAGCTCATTTCGATGTTGTATTCACAGCGAATGCAACTGCAGCCATTAAACTGGTCGCGGAAGGTTTCTCTGGATGTAGAGAGAGCTTTGGCTACTTCTATCATCGCAACAGTCATACGAGTTTAGTTGGCGTCCGCGAACTAGCTTTTCATAGCCACTGCTTTGCCTCCAATGAAGAGGTATCTGACTGGCTCTCCGGCACGTGTGATAGCCTTCGTGACCCACAACGGCCGGTATTATTTGCCTATCCAGCACAATCGTAAGCAAATACTCCTGCATGAGAAAATTTTGTACAGTTGCACTAACTTCCGTACCGCGTGTAGAAACATGAACGGTGAACGGCTTCCATTAGAATGGGCAGGAAAATTACGCTCCTCGGCCAATCACCAGAAAGCGTATACACTGCTTGATGTTGCTGCTTTGGTATCAACTACCCCTTTGGATTTGAGCAACCATTTCCTTGCCCCTGATTTTGTTACACTTTCTTTCTATAAGATCTTTGGTTTCCCAGACCTTGGGGCTTTGATTGTTCGTAAAGCTGCTGGCCATGTCTTCGACAACCGAAGGTATTTTGGAGGCGGAACGACGGAGATGACGACATGCTTTGGTGATGCCTGGGTAGCCTTAAAGGATTCAAGCTTGCATGCCCGGTTGGAGGACGGGACCATCGCATTTCGAAGCATACTTGCTTTAAACTTGGCTATTACAACACACCAAGATCTATTCGGTGGGCTTGAACAAGTATCCAAACACACGGGCTGGCTGGCCAATCGACTTTATCAGCGTCTCGTCAACTCCAGACACTCGAACAATTCGCCAATGTACCGGATATACAAATCGGAAGATTCGAGCTATGACGATCCACAAACGCAAGGCGCAACCATAGCTTTCAACGTTTATAGGAGTGATGGATCGTACGTAGGTCCGTGGCATGTCGGCTCCTTCCTTCGGAAGCATGCTATCCATGTTCGTACGGGCACTTTGTGTAATCCCGCTGGAATATCGTGTGCATTAAAGCTAAATTCTGAGTGGTTGCGTATGGCCTTTGAGAGGGGATATCGGTGCAATACGGAGCTCGACATCGTTGAAGGGATACCTGTTGGTGTGGTAAGGATTACATTTGGCGCAACGAATACCATTGAGGATGTTGAGAAGCTCGTTAGCACTCTTTCCCAACATATCCTTCAGGAGGAAGACCATCTCCAGACTGTGGAAAGAAAACGTATAGGGAAGAAGGACTCCGTCATGGGATATACGGAAAGCAAACTGGTAGTGGAAGACTTCGAGGCTAAGCCTAGTAAAGACGTTTCGCCTAGAGTTAGGAGTCGATTCTATAGCCTGAGGAGGCTATTGGGACATTGTCGCGAGAAAATGTTGTAAAGTAGATGAGATGTGCGACCAGTAGTCCAATTCGGCTACCTAAAATGACAGTTAGATTTGAAGGGTTACAACGGTGTGTTACAGCACGGTCAATGTCATGGATGCGACCAAAACTGCTATTTGATCCAACTTATGATGATCATCTCCCACATATCTAAGTTGATTGGTGACGAGGTCAAGCCAATCACAAGTGCGTCCCGTACAGGACTGACAGTGGCGCGAAATGAAATTCGCCCCATACAACCTTCAAGCAAGGTTTTTGGTCTTATTCGGGGCCTCTCACCTGTCTTTTGAGTGCTGTGTGCCTTCTCTGAAGATAGTTTGAATATTGAGATGAGAAGGATCGGAACAGCTGTGATTTGACCTCTGCTCCAAGCTCCAAACTGGCCACGCCACATCGGAGTTTCCGAAGCTATTCACAGCTATCGTGCTGAAGACCTTCGTATCATAACAGTCAGCTATGCATTTGATTTCGAATCTTGGTACGCATTTTGCCCCATCGCGTTTGTCCGTATTTAGCAAATGATGTAAGCATAAATACGAGCATGCTGGAAGTCTTCTTTGGATGCGAAGCTGGTTGTCTTACGCATTGTAAGCTCGAAACATGGGAGATGCGAAGTATGTTATATCGTATTCATTATAGTCAACGATGAGCTGTTTGCGAACCCTTCTCCAGGACCAGGCTTTAATGACTCACCACAACCCAGATACAAGCACACATTTTATGCATGCACCTATACGTGGACATATTAGCATGGCTGCCTTGAAATAGAGCGAAATCTTAAATGAATTCTCCGCCACTAATATCTTTCCTAAGTCCTATTGTGAGGCATAGCCTCATTTTTGCGTCCTTGCACTCAGGGGTTAGCGATATGCAATCAGCCACACGATCGACACCACCAAAAAGCAACATACAAGTCCTCTCATTAACGACAAAAGTATCATGTCTAAATTTGAGTGATAGGCTCCGTTACTGCAAAGCAATGACTCAACAGTTTCAGTGCATGTGACCAGATGTTCCAATCTGTGAAATTGTATAATCGTCACACCGCTTTATGCGTTTGTGCCAAGATCTCGACAGTAAAGGAAACGAGCAATCGCAATGAAGTCCCGGGAGATTGATCAAATCTCCTCGGAATTCTTTGGTCGCCCCGGCTGCTGATATTTCTTGGGAATTTTGTTCACATGCTTGTAATCAGCGATGTTCGTAATGACGCATTAAGCCACAACTGACGTGTTTAGCTGCACGGTAGCGTGGCCTGCTCTAATGGTACTAGAAACCTGTAGTAAGGGCTTGCATCAATTTATGATCTCGATATATACTATGGGACTTTTTTAGAGCGACCTGCATAAAGGGTTGAGACACGGTTTTCGCGGGGCAACTAAATCAGGCATGAACAAGCAACTTGCGATGCCCAACTCATGCCTTATCCGAGTCTTACCAACAGCTCACCGACCGACAGCCTATCTTTTGGTTATCTTTAGTGAGTTGAAAGGTACTTGAGCATAATATGTCTCGACAAACAGTAGCTTTGTCTAGGGATCCTGTCCAGGCCGCTCTGAAAGTGAAGCCATGTAACACCAAGGCGCCGAGAAATGTAATTTGCAGCTTCTCTTACGCGTTAAGATCGACATCATATCACTGATCTCTTCCGTATAAGCGAATGAAGCGAGTATACGCCTCACATTATCTGAGTGCAGACATGTAATAGCAGAAATGACTGGGCTCAGGTGTTGCACGTTGCTAAACCCGACCGGACGTGTCTTCGACTACAGCTAGCTTCGTCCAGCTTTCAGGCGACATAATTTCAAAGTCCAAGGAAGACCGGTAGATGGCTTATGGAGCAAGAAATGGGGCGTTGTTTGGGCCGTAATACTCTGATGGTAGTGACATCCAAGTCAGACTGCCACGAGAGAAATGCATACTGCTTCGGGCTTGATCATCGATCTTTCTGTGGTCAGCGGAACGGACTTGTTAGATATGGTTACACCTAAATATGATCTCGACGCATTGCATGCTGGTGTGCTACCTGCCAGCATATAAAAAACGATAGCTACACATCGCACTACATGCAAATCGAATCTCATGACCATGGCTCCGTAATTTGGTGCAACACTCATAAACGCTTTGACCACTCAATATGTCAAAGTTGTAACCTTGATAGAGAAGAAAAGCTCGGTGTCTTTGGAAATCTCATGATCTTTGCACGTGTTCGAACCTGGCAGCCGATGATACGAAAAGGAAACATGACTATGTACGTGTATCACTTTTATGCAAGTCTTGCTGGCACGTTAGAAGAGCCACACAACGATATCAAACGATATTGGGATATTGTTGAGGTCTCCAAAAGAGAGCGATAATATTGTCACTGCCCATTGAGCACTTTTCATAATAGAAGAGAGTCGTTCGGGATTACCGAAAGGAAGATGTCGGCATCCAACAGCAGAGTTTACACAGCCACCTTCGTGGCGCTACTGTAGACACTGCCATCGATTACCAAGACGCTATAATTTTCAGCAGAAAAAAGACTCAATTGCCGTTTTCTGTATCATTAAAGCCTGCATCACCTGACGTTACATTTTGGACTATATCCCATTCTGGGCAATGGAAGGGACTGTGGTGGCCATTATGAGCTGTGAGTATCCGCACATATTGAGCTGAAAGACCTGGATACGATTTTATACGCGCACGCTCAACTAACAGTGCAACCAATCCTCTCTCGTATGCAGTCTATCGCCACTCCTCCATCGTTCGCCACTCGCCTCCTATATCTTACATGTGGCAAATCATCCCAGCTCTCTCAACCAAAGGAAGATATCTGCCCTGAATAAGAAGAGGATGCTTTCCAGTCGACCGCCTAACGAGCTCTCCTGAGACTGATTGGACTCAATCGATATGGAATACTCGGCAACGGACCCATAAAATGAGAACGAATACCACAACCGGACCAATCGACTTCTAGGCAGCATCAGGCTTCCAGTAAACGGCGACTTCCTGACTCCACTTCAGGCATCTACAAATATAAGTCCGACGCTGTGTTGTTCGCAAATAACTCCGCCCTTGCTTGTTCGTTTCTCAAGTCTACCTCCCAATGTTACTGCTACGGCGGAGCAGACACCTAGCAGCATACCCAACGAAGAGGATGATGGATATACCCTTCTCTCTTCGAAAAGAACGAAATCGATGCGACTCGTGTACGGATGCCGGAGCTTCCGCCGTGCTTCTTGATTCGCTCGGAACATGGGATGAAACAGGCTTCACAGATATTATGCGATAGGCTCTTCGACTACAAGTGAAGGTAGCCAGGCATCGGTCCGATCCATGCTTGTACGCTCAAACATTTCTGATTCCCGTTAGGCGAGTCTTCTGTGGTGATAGGTTGCCTTGTTCTTTGGGACAATGGAAACCCCGGCATCTTGCAGGTCCCACATCGGCAGTTATCATGTTTGCTGATTATTATCGGGCTGACTTGGCTTCGAGCATTGTGTCCGTGCTATGCTAGTATTATTTAGCGCAAGACCCTGTTGGCATGAGCTCCACATAGGTACGAACCTCACGATCTTTCCTACACTCTTCCTTCCATCAACTGAGCTTACTTCGGCATCCTTCGCTGTTCTTATTGAGCACGGCCGATGCAAACGGTTGATCGGTACTCGCGTGCTGTTGCAGCGCATGTTTAGCCTCTCTTTGCAAGAGAGGTGTGCACGGCTGCCTGGCTTGCTGAGCTCTTTCTCAGCCACGACTGACTCGAGCTTGCAGCTATACAAAGAAGGTCGATAGCAAACGTCTCCCGAAACGCCAAAAAAGGAAATCACATAAGAAAGGCTTTCTTACAAGGGAAGAAGAATACGAAGAACAACCAGGGCTGTGCTACATCGTCAGCATTGCACAAGACAACGGAAGAGGGCACACATTATGTGTACTTTACCTGAAACATATTTAAGCATCTCGGGTCTAAGAGGGAGATGCGGAGCCGCATTTTGGGAAGCAGACAATCAGCCTGCCATCGACAAGGAAAAACATTGACCATTTAACCGGCGTGCAAAAAACAAGATTCAAAAAAGAAGAAGGGGTTCATCCGGCTCTTGTTGCTGATGGAAGAGATGTATTGGGACTGAATGAAGATGCTTTACGCATCAACATCCAGGTTTCCTGGTGCCGAGTTCTGTCTTCCACGACGCGATACCTGTGTGTTTCTGCACACGAGATGAGGATGATGGCTCCTATAATGCTTCAGCCGAGCATCTGATCGCTTGAAGACCTTGTCGCATTTGCTGTCTTCGCAAATGATGGGCTCCTTTCCTCCATGGTAGTCTCTTCTGTGTCTCGCTCTGTTGCCTTTCCCGTGTCTACCGGTAAACGTGGCTTCACACCCGTTCATACCACATTCCAGGACGCCTTGACCAGGTCTGGATACAGCACTAGACGAGAAAGCCTCAGTGATATGGGATGATGCTGAAGACGCCCGTCTCTTGCCGGGAAGCCGTAAGCAGTTGCCAGGATCTGAGCGAGGGTATCTGCCAAGATGTCCTCGCGCCCTTGCGGTTGTTGCAGCTCTCTCCGCTATGAGCCAGGGTTGATTTTGAGAGTGGGTTCTTGATTCAGGAGTATAGGCGACGCCCAAGGGAGACTTGTAAGAATCAGAAGCACCAATTTGGCTTCCTGGCCCTGAAGATGGAGGGAAGTAAAGGAATTCTGATGATACATCGTCCGTCTGATTCAGTGGCTGTATCGCTGACGACCAAAGGGTTTCGAAACCACTACCCGTAGAAGAGACTGAGCTCGGATCACCGTAAGCGGACATCGAATGGGTGGCATCCAAAGTCATCCGACTCATTCCCGTCGGTATTTGCCTTGTGGAACGGGTGGTCTGGCCGCCATCCATTAGGCCGATTGCAGTCCAAGGCTCCGAGTTTGGGGCGTCCAATCTTATGACTATTCCATCATGGGCCTCTGACGAGGAACCTGGGATAGATTCGGCCATGTAACCGTGGCCATCGTCTCGGTACAGTGCTGGGTCTATTGCTATCTCTGATTCCTGGCCATAGTACTGCTGGGATTGAGGATCACCGCCTGGACTATTCGGCGTTCCATAGGCATCTCCAAAATTGACATGGGCCACGAGGTGTGACAAAGCGTCAATATTCGTAGCACACGAGTAGTTTGCTGTGCCATGCAAAGAGTTTGAAAAGTTGGTTTGGGCTTGCTGCGAGAACTCCGTCTGGATGCGTGTATCAGAGTAAGCAATTGGCGCACTCTCATCCTGATAGTAAGTGGGGTTGTACGCCGGCACCGGTGGTGCATGTCTATTTTCCATCGTTTCATAGACGCCGTTGGGTCTGTTAACAGAGTGTACAGCATTCACTTGGATAGATCCCGGGTCCTGGTTCGTTGCTCTGCTTGGCGGTTGCTCAGCCGAGTATCCTTCGAATCCTACGTGGTGCTGAGGATGAGTACTTGTTGGATGACTGTTTTGTCCCCAATGTTCTACCGGAGTACGCTCACGCTGATGTTCAGAGTACGGTGCCCAGCACTGATTTGGATGGTATACACCTGTACCTTCAGCGCTCTGGGCATCCATGGACGACAGGTTTTGGTATAGATGTTGGTGCTCTAGCCAATCTACCTCATCGAAGTCGCTACCCATCTCAGGTATCACTCGCGTGACTGAGGGTTTGAAAAATATGGGGCCTTATATTATGGCCTCAGATAGCTCCGAGTGGTTGCTACAGACGGAAAAGAGAGAGAAGGCGTGAGTGTGAGCTACCAAGCTAGACTGGAATAGCGAATCACACCGTGTTCTCGGCAACAATCCCACTCAAGATATAGGGGCTTGGAAAAGAAGCTTCCGCCTTTCGGAAAGACTCCAAAGACTCGATCGGTCCGTACTTCAGTATATGCGGGCTGTAATATACGATTCGCTTAACTGTGCCAACAAGAACTATTCCAAGTGCCCGGTAAGTGTGTGCAGGAGCGAAGGGGTGTGGATGGACATACTTTTCAGCCGAGCAGATGTTTGTCGAAGACCAACGGTGCCTGCCAACAACCTGGTGCTTGTCTCTTCTGCTCACAAGTCGAAAGCCTGTTAATCCGACGTGGGATATCCAAGGCGTCTACCAAATGCTAAGATCTAAGCTATGCTTGCGAAGCAGAGATGTATGGTCCTAAAAGAAGGAGGCTGAGGATGGAAGAGGGTCGAGAATAGGCGACGGATATGTTGCGGCTGACGGTGCGGTACGAGAGCTTCACTTTTCGCAACGGAACAAGCTCAGAGGACGGCGGATGGCCGGTATTTCGACTTCGAACTAAGAGGGAGTCAAATCTGTCAGTTACTTGATAAGGCTTCGAAACGGTCTATTGGGCTGGCATCATAGGGAGCGACCTTTACCGACTTTGAGGGACGTCCTTCAGAAATCTCCCAGATGGCGCTCCAGCCTCGGATGCATCCAGCGCCACGTCAGGCATGCCCAGGTTGCCGCGCTGTAGTGGTGAGCCTTGCTCATCAGTGTTAGGAGTAGATTGTCTCGCCAATGACAATGACAGAAAACACTCGAGGGTCGGTGTAGGGCGGTGAGGATGTCGTGGATGAGATGATGCGTACGGACGTCTTTCCAATGGCCATTTTCCCATGATCCAATGAGCTGGGGGAAATCTGGATGCGCCAACCGCTCAGCAGTAATTCCCAGTGTCAACAAGGCGAAAAAGGCGGCCACGACGGCCACGTGTGCCAAAGTTACAGATGCACGCATACCACGAGTTCTCATCAGTACCAGGAATAGAGCTGAAAGCAATATGAGACGGCGCAAACTCCATAATGTTCCAAACATAACGGCGACTCATTGCCATTCAACGTTCGTACTATCCGAGATGCATGGCTTGCAGAAATAGCCCACCCCACTCGGCATCACCTGGAGCAAGATGCTAAAATTCCTGGTGTGCATACAAGGTCCACTTTGGGAAGCTCACACGGGCAATGAATATGCAGTGGAACCCCCCAAGACGGCGAGGCAACTGGACGAGTGACACAAAAGCTCACAGTTGGCTATGCCAACACACGCCGCTCTTCACCACACCCGGTCTCCAGCCACAGCTGATACTACTACACGTCTGGTTCTCAGTATGAGGACGCCTCGAGGTGGACATGCCTCGCGTCATGGCAAAGCGCTGATTTAGCGCTCACAAACGACGCGTGAGACGCCACGCACACGCATGTTACTGCGGCTAGCCGCGCCGCAATGGAGAAGCGAGCGACGGCCCTCCCGTGCGCATAGTCTTCCCGCAGCATCTGGCGTGAATACCTCTTACTCGAGTTGTATGCAATCCTGACAAAGTGGAAAGACTGCATGCAACACATTTTACGCTTGATTCCTTCTAGGTGGTCCTTGTGCGTGTGCCTCTATCCAAATACTCAAGTACTATACGGAAAACCATGTTAAGGGTTGAACCTAGCTACCCCCACCACGAACTCGGCATGCGTCATGTCTGTACGGCACCACACACCCGATCAATCAATGAAACAAGGCTCCCCGGTC
Organism: Bipolaris victoriae FI3; assembly: GCF_000527765.1. Taxonomy (NCBI): domain Eukaryota; kingdom Fungi; phylum Ascomycota; class Dothideomycetes; order Pleosporales; family Pleosporaceae; genus Bipolaris; species Bipolaris victoriae. Next base: position 218,835 of record NW_014575360.1, on the reverse strand, counting down.
AATTGAAACAACGGCGAGGAGATATTTCGACATGATGCGCTTCCTACCGGCAAATGTCGAATACACATACGCCCAGCCTAGAGCAAATAATGAGTGCGGCCGCCCCAAACATTAGATGACAGGGATTTGAGCCAGCCCTCAGCGCTATAGGCCCGGGCGCCCACAACTGCACCCGCAAAGTCACGAGTTCAAAGCCCAGATACCCAACATCAGAGTGGCAAATATGACACGACAACAAACACGCTGCCAGAGGATTGATGCAAGGCTACCTTGGTATTCTCGTATCATACAACACCGTATCTGATCACACGCACACATCGTTCCATTCTGTGATAGCTTCATCTACGAAATATGTCGACCTCTAAAGGTCTGATTGACATGGATGAACATGTCCCCGGAAACATCAAACAGGGCCAAGGCTTTTGTTTGTAGAACAATCCGGCGCAAAGGTGGATTAATGCGGGCAACTTCTAGTTTGGGAGCAGAGCCGCATACATTACAGCGGTTACTCTCTATTTCCCGGCAGGAGCTCATCGTCCTGGTCAGTAATTCGCCACCACAACACGCTCGTGCCAGGCTTGCTGTGCTTCTCACCGCCACTCAACTTTTCAGTGACCAGCTATTCGGGATATGCTCAAGTACTCCTAGTCTTGACAATGATTTCTATCTGAATGACAGCACACTCAGCCTCACTGCATGCCCAGTACCCAAAAAGGACTTGCAGTCCGACTCACCTTAATGGGGTTGGTCCGACCTAAGTGCATGAACAGGGCCGCCCAGCTCCACCTGGTGTTGTCCTGATGCATGCCTAAGAGTGGGATAGAGTGTCGGAGATACCGAGGTCATTGGGCCCGGACTGATCAAGATACCCAACCGCCTTACCCACTGCTGTCTAGAAAAAAGGCTTTAACGTAGGGATCGACGCGTATCCCTAGCGGATGCCCAATTATACACGCTAGTGGGCCTCCTGAGCCAACCGGCTATATGAGGGACTAGGAGATAAGCTGTGAGCTGCAATAGATTTGGTGGAGACGACGGTCACGCGTAATACACGTGGCGAGTGGCATACACAGGCATTGAGACGGCATCATACACGTGTAAACATGCTTCCACGCATTCTGCAGGCCGAAAATCCCACGTACGTATGCTGCGACATGCCTTAGTGCATCCTGGTCATGGTCCTGTTTGTGGGGTTGCCCACATGGCCCACCTTGATGACATCAAAACCAGACGAATCGACATCTTGAAGTTAAGCAACTGCAATTGGGGCCATGAAGAGTCAAACGGCGACTAAAAATGTACTTGCATACATCTTCTCACGAGTCAGTGGAAGCATCATATCGAGCCGAATATGAAAAGAGCATTATTGGTATTATAAAAGATAACCTCGCGGATTACAAATGTGTTCTTCCAGAATACCCCAGCCAGGAGAGCCAACGCTAGCGTCGTAGAAAAGAAATAGACAGCCACAAGTACCCTAGCAAGAGGATTACCAGATCCTCATCTGGGTTACGATGAATGGGTATCGTAGCCAGTCAAAGCATTGTGCTCTGCACTAGCTTGCTGTCCTCCTCTTTGGCTTTACGTCAAGCATACTATGCTGCTCCCACTCGTGCTTGCGGGTAGCGTCTGCTCGTTTGAATTGCTTCTTACAGACACGGCATGTCAGTCCGAGAACCGAAGCCACCACACTGTGGAAGGCACGAATATGTCGTCTCAAGTTTCCGCTGCGGTATCTAAATGCTTGGTCAGCGCCAACATAGAAATGATGAAGTCTGGTAGCGTCACGTACTTGCCATGGAAGAGTGTGCTACATTGACTGCAGGAAAGACTTTCGTCATCTTCTTCGGCATCCAAACCAGAGCCCCCATGGTCCTCATAGTGTTGACGATCATCAAGCTTTGCAAAGGTGTACGATGCATCTACTTTCCTTGCCGAATAGGCGACAGCATTGAAATCGTTCGTCTCCTGTCCGTATCCATTGTGGTGCTGCCACCCGCGGGACTCATCAAAGTCGTAAACACCAAGTGGGATTCTTGTCATGCCATGCGATGGCACGCAAGAGTTACCTACAGGGCTACGTGCTGCGAGTAATGTGTTGTCGCGAGCGTTATAGGGTTCGGCTGCATTGGGGTATGACGAGTTGTAGTGTGGATGGCTATCACGTCGAGACTGTTGATACCCAACCGGAGTTATTTGAGCAGAGAAGAGAGAAAGTTCTGCATGATTAATGTTCGCGTGCGAGGCCTGTCCATGCTGAAAAGCATAGTTCAGGCTCGGCATTGGCATGTTGAACTCATCTTGATGATCTTGGGGAGGTGAGTAGACATCAGGATATACCAGAGCACCTCTGTGGAGCTCCACACTAGGCCCAAGCTGTGTACCGGGATCGTTGTAGGCATCAGGAGTTCTGGGAGGTGAGATAGGTAACGGCCTTTGAAGCTGCTGATAAATCGTCGAACCCGACACTGAACCAGGGTACTGCACAGTATCTGAAGCCCAGAGCGGCCTCGATGTCTCCGTGCGACTCAGTCCTTGTGGTGCATTATGCTCTGTAGCCCTGTGGTGCTCATGGTATATATGTTCTACTGGCACTTGGCTAGCATGGCGAGCCAAGTCAGGGGTTTGATCTATGGGGCTCTCTAGTTCCAAAGGTCTGGATACCGCAGCAAGTTCCGAAATATCATGATCGCTTGGAAGCTCGTGGACGTTGGAGGAATGACAGTCTTGGTTGTACGGCATGTAAGCTGGTGGGGGGTCGTCGTTGACAACTGAACGGCTTCGAGGATACATTCGACGAATCTTTATCAAGAACCGGCAGAACCTTAAGAGACGGCTCCGGTGTCGTACGTTTTGGTTCCTATTGAGGACGGGAAGGTCGTCCTCGAGAGGATCTTTTGGATATGGCAGGGACGCAGGATTTGTCGAAGGAGTGCACTCGTTGCCACTTGAGAGCGACGCTGAGTCAGAAGCGAATGGATGGACAGTAGTCCCTGATGTCTGTTCACCAACGTCGTGGTTTGGGGAAGAGATGCTGCACAGCGGTGAGTAAAATAAATTTGGGAGGCAACCTCTAATGAAACAAGGTAGCTCACGCACGTAATCCTGAGGCGATTTCTCGTTTCGAAATGAATGAGCATCTTCAGAAACGCGGGGAGTGGCTCCAAATATGTCGCAGATGGCATTTGCAGCGGTGTAGGACCTTATTTCAACCAACTTTGTTCAAGGAAAGGCGGGATCACCAGCACACTGCAACCTGTATGTTCCCTCGAGGATAGTCGTACGATATGTCTCCGTGGAGCACATCTACGAAGACAGGGAACGCTGCTAGCGACGCGACATAGTCCTTAACACGGAGCGCCGATGCGCCATTGTCGTGACAAAAAACAAAAAGTAGGCAAAAAGGCGAAAGGGCGCTGGAGGACTGGACACCATCCCATGACAGTACGCATACGCGTACGACAGCTTCGTCTCGACAAGCAAATTGCCGACCACTCAAAAAGCTTATCCGAATAGGGCCGAAGAGCTGAAGTACGATGGGCAGCCTGTTCGTTGTGATGGTTGCCCTTGGCTACTATCTTGGCGTTGCTAGCGAAGGACACCTGCGGGTCACGGTATCAGACGGCGAGATTGAGAAAGTAAGGAATATGGCCGGAGCCCTTACACATGTGCCGGGGTCAACTCCACTTGTGCGAAGGAATTCGATCGATATCTGCAGTACCAAGATGGCCCAGATGTGTTTTGTCCGCGAGTCGCCGAAAGAAGATGTTGCTCGTTATGGGAGGCCTCCAGGACCATTCTCCAAAGTGAAGCGATCTGCTTTGCATCGGCGGCGGCGGCGGCGGCGGCGGCAGCAGCAACGGATGCTCGGATGGTCCGTCGGATGAAGTGATACAGTAGCATTCGTGGGGGGTTTGGGAGGAACACCCACATTGCAGAGCAATTTGTCGTGGAGGGCGTGGGCTGGTGTGGTCCCGTCTCGAAGCCTGACCTCCACTACGAATGCAGCTCACCAAGCGCGGTCGACAATTGAGCTCGAAAAAGATTTTGACAATGCGAAAACTTGTCAAATGTAATCGGAGGCTTTGCATCAATTATTATATCTAAAAAGAAAACAGCACAGCCGAAAGGTATGTAGGTCACAACTACACAGCCTTAAAAACGGCCCCCCAAAATAACCCGAAGGTGCAAAACGATAGGCATGGCTCAAAGATCGGTAGGCTCAGATACGCCGGTTTCGCTCCAAGTCTGCCTTGAGATGGGGGCCGACTCAGTGCACGGCTGTGCATTCATGGTGGGGTGGGGCCGAAGGATTCATTTCAGTCTACTCTAACAGTTCCAGGTGCTAAGAGTATCAGATGTCGCAACAACTGGGTAAAACTGGGAAAGAGTGCTCTCAGGGCCATCAAGCGAAGTTATTTCCTTGTGGCAGCTACAAGACAACTTCCAGGATGACTACGATATTGTGTGCATCTCTTTGGGAAGGTAGGAAACCTTGCGGCAGACAATCCACGGACAATGTTCAGGCATCGTCAAGCATGGCGACTGCATGGGCCTAGAATGCGTCCGATACAACCATCGCTCCAAGCTGCCTTTCATTTACCCTTGTCCTCCAGGGCAAGATCCCTTGCCTTTCTTGCAGCACGTCAGGACGTCAGGATGATTTTACCCCACACCCAACCGCTAGCGCCCTAGCGTTATCGGCAATCATATGCGTGCCCTTTTAGGCGGCCTCTTCATTTCGGTTATGCCCGAACCCTGTCTCCGAGTGCATCGCCAAATTAGCGACTTTTCGACCATACGAAATTGGAGCACACGCTCGCGATATATGCTGCTTTGGAGAAGACGTTCAATAGCAGGGAAGCATGTGGTGAATTTTAGGTTAGTAGCTAACCCTGTTCCACCAACACACGGACCAAGGCGGCTCATCGGTCGGCACTAATCCGGACCCGATGACTGATATTGCGTCATCGCCGATCGGCCAGCCGAGGCCATCAAGATCAACTTGCCAGATCTCCATATACATATCTCGCTCTAGCGATAGGCTCATACTCCATCGATGGCGGCTCAAGAGACCTCGGCAGCAATTTTGCGATACGCTGATTGGAGGCGAGTGCGAGACTTCAGCTTACCCTGGGTCCTATGCTCATACTACGGACGAGGCCTCGGCAAAGGCCAACGCAAACGTTCAGAACAGACTCAACGTCTAGCAGGACGTACATCATGTGCGCTCGGTGAGCCTTCATGGGCCTAACACGATTCAGTGGCGAGGCAGACTCACCGCCGACTGTCCGCCTTATTAATAGAGGGCACGACTTCGTCTTTGGCTGATCTTAGCTCTGGTTGGTCCTCCTTCCCTGCTGATCGGTGAGAGGATGTCGAGATTCAGCCTCTTATCCAGAAAAGCGTTGTCCACTCACGCTCAGAACATCGGATCGGATGTATACAATCTGTTTGGACCCACTACTATCTACCACGGGCAGTAGAATGATTTCTGCCTCCTCCATCTATGAACGCGCGGCCGATGCAACGTTCCGAAGCCGATTAGAGGGACTTGAGGTACAAGGCTTGCTTTAGCTGTTGATTCCTTCAGGGCAATCGACTGGATATGGGTGTGCCAGCAAATCAACCGATCAATCTCTCAACAGGCGGAAGCTCTTAAAATGGGCAACATGTTTCAGGCGAATGACCTGAGATTCCGGCGACCAAGTCCTCCTCGCTGATTATGATCCTTCTGGCACCGGTGAGCAAAAGCAATTCCGGTGAGTGTTGTGGCAGGTCAGGGGCGCGCATGTTTGTCGTATTGCCAAGTTGCGACGCTTCCGCTCACGTTGCACACATCGCGACCCCTAACCCGAGCTTTTACAGCAAAGAGCACGAGGCAGGTTGACTTTAGCACCAAAGTTCGCTATTTCACCAGCTTGCATAAAAAAGCAGTTCATTCAAGCATCAAATTAATCCATGAAAATATATCACAAAAGACAACACTCCATGAAAGCATGCTACCAGATGCGAGACAACAACCCAAGCGCCAATGCGGTGGCGAAAAAGAAAACACCGACCCCACACCGCAAGGCTGAGGGCGAGTAGATCAGACCCCGGTTGATTGTGGGGGTAAAAGGAAGAAGGCGCCTGGACCTGCTGACTATGCGAACCCAAAGAAAAGGAACTTGTACGAAAAGCATGCCAAGCGCTGAGATCACAGCCTGTCTTTCCGGTCACGACCAGAAGAGATATAAGTCAATCACTCTTGCTAGACAATCGAAACTGCGATTCTACAACTTAGTAGGACGCATCACCTCGTACATTGTACCAGTTTTCGCTATAGTTGTCGTCGAGTTCTTCGTCTCGGTCGCACTGCCTGTAGTCCTCGTACAATTCGGAGTCGTCGTAGACTTGTCCATCGACTCGGACGTACCCGATAGCATTGTAGGGGTCGGTACGGTCATAGCCTGGTGATAGGTGGGAGATTTGCTGCGCTTGGGGCGGGTATGTTGCATACTGGACTTGGTGTGCTTGGCCCGCCTGAGGTGCGTTGAACCCGCTCCTGCCGAAGGAGTGAGGCACCGCGCCTGCTCCAGAGCGAGACGCGTCGACTACCCCATGTAGGGGTAAGAATCCCGCGTTTAAAGTGGGATTATTCATCGCACTCGCCAAATGTGTAAGGTCATTACGCATCGGGCGAGCCACTGGCGCATAATGCGGATCATACTGGGGCTCGTAGTGGTGATCTCTCGAAGAAGAGGAAGATTGTGCGCTTCCTGCGCCAGACTGCGGTTTTGTTAGCCATCACCATCCTTGAGAGCAGGGGAATCTTCTCACCTTGTTGTCGGCACGCTTTGAGCTTTTGCGGTCGTCTTTGCGGTCGCCTCTACGATCATCTTTGCGGCTTCCTCCACGATGAGCAGAGCCGTTTGAGTGGTCTCCAGATTGACTCTGGCTATGGGCCATGTTGCCTTGGAGTGTGTAGTTTGGGTAGAGGTAAGGATGAAACGTGAAACAGACGACTTGTCAGATATATCACGCGTTGACAACAGTTGCTAAAGCAGCGAACGCGAACTAGCGACTAAACAGCGAATAAGAGTGAAGAACGCGGCTGATCCAATCAAAGTGTCAGCACTATCAAGGTAGGTATGCAGACGGTGCTATTCACTGACTGTTGGAACACGTAGTGCAGCTACACCAACGTGTTGTGGGGGCGTAGAGAGTTAAATAGAAGACAGGATATTGAGGGACCGAGTAAGAGTCCATTCAAGATTAAGTAAGTTTGAGAGAACCTTGTCGCCGTACGTACGAAGCAAAACGTACAACGCAGCGGTCCTTATTAACATATTCCTGATAATGGTCCCTCACAACGCACGCGCACACAGACACACAAGCAGGCGCACTCGGGTCCCTTAGGGAGCTGTTTGAATCATCCGAATCATTAGCGACATTGCATACAATCTAGAGTATATGCTTTCTGGGGCGCATAAAGCAACCGCCGTGCAGGTGCCCCTTGGCAGATGCCGGACAATCCGGTAGGGCCGTTATGTAGGCTGAATATGTGCTTTTTTTCAGCAGCGTCGAAAGATTTCCCCATGGACCAGTCAGGCAAGGGACTAACGGGATACGGTGAGTTGTACGTAGGAAGGGCAAGATTACACGACCCGAGGTAAAGCCGCCCACGGCGATTGATAACTCTGATTGGACAGAGTAGACAGCTACGCCGGGAGGGGGGGCCAGTGTCATGCTTGCTCGCATGTATCGGGGAAAACACCATCGTCAAAACTACTCGTAACGGATCGGCCAGGTGCGGCGAGATGCTGGAAACTTTGTTTTGAAACGGTGCCCTTTGTTGATTCACGAGGCTGGTACAGAAGGAGGATGGTATATGCATATACACATGGACACACTTGCACTGGCCACTTTCCTATTGTGGAAAATGATCTGCCCCCTCGACCCAACTCAGCTATCATCATGTGCATACGTCTACGTTTCATGTCGATTACATGCGCTGTCGCCAGTGTCCTTGTGTACAAGAAAAAGATGATCGCCGTCTAGGATTGTCAGGAAGATATTGAGCGAGCGCACCACTCAGCGCGTTTTCCGGCTCCAAGGACGGAAAAAGGGCCGGCTGATAGTCTGATAGGACAGTAATGAAGGCGTGCCCTTCTTCCAAGAGGGACCCATGATGCAACCAGCTGAAAATCCCATACGGTCATATGTCGGTACCTTGACTCATAGTCGCACAACAGCAAAAGGGCACCGCGACCTTTGGCCTCAAACTCGTAAAAGTAAAAGCGGACTTGGCAGTCGCCTCAGGACGCCGTCGGGGTCGACGGTCTGGGAGGGTAGAAAGTATGGGACGGGCACTGGTTACCGATCTCCCGCCCGTAAACTTGCATGTCTAGTCGATGCGCTAGAATGTTCCGTGCTAGGCCCAACCTTGCAGCCCGGTAACGCTTTGCAGGGGGCCAGGCGGGTGTAGTGTTGGTGTGTGCGCTATATGACATTCCAGCTGAATTCGATATTACATAGTACGTACGTATGTGTATACAAAGCTTAACGCACGGCCCGCACTACCACCCTAGCCCCGTACCTGCCTGAGCAAATGCAGACACAACAAAAAGGGTGGGCGGAAAAAAACCGGGGAAAAGCAAAAAAACCCCAGAGAGAACAAGGCAACAGTCAGCCCAGGGCAACGCACAGGGATGGGCGGAGCGTACAGCTTGCAAGGTATATAACAAAAAGGCGGGGTGATCCCTGTCGCTCCATCGCCCCGAACCTGCGTCAGCTGTCGGCCCTCCGACCACACACTACCAACCAAACCCACAACCGCCAACCGCCAACCAGCGACCACCCGCAAAAAAACCGCTCAGAAAAAAACACACTCCGTACATGCGCACGTCCGCAAGGCCCGCACGTCCCACTTACCCTCTCCCCCCCCCCCTTCCATCGCGATCTCTCAAACAGCCCCAAGCCAAAATGACTCGCCTCGACACCCTCCCCCCCGAACTCCTCTTCCACATCCTCACCTACACGGACCCACCGTTCTGCCTCACGCTGCGCACATACCCGCTCAACGCGCTCGCCGCCACAAACCGCCAGCTGAATGCCGTAGTCGAGGAGTACGCGCGGAACCTGCTGAAACGGCATGCGGGCATCGAGATACCGAGGAATGCGCGGGTGACTAGTTGTCGGCGCATGTGGGTGGGTGAGATATGCTGGTTTTGCAAGAGGAAGAGTAGGAGGAAGGCGTGTTTTGGGCGGGGGATGACGTGTTGTTTGGGGTGTGATCGGAGGGAGTTTGAGAAGATGGTACGTCATATTCACTTTCTTCCTAATGCTCTTTCTTTCTTTCTTTCTTTCTTTCTTTCTTTCTTTGTTTGAAAATGGGGGTTTGGGGGATTTGCAACAGGGTTTGCGATGCAAAAGGGTGCGATTTTGGAGATGAGAGCGGGGTGGGGGGTAAAGTTACTAGACGCTTTGAAGAACCTTTGCATCTTTTGGTTTTCGCAAACTAACGAGTACATGGGGGCACAACAACAGACTATGACGCAAGCGACACAACAAACTCATCTTTCCAAATTCGATCTTTTTACACCGTCGCCTTTACATCCGAATCTTCCTCCGCTGGCGACAGGATCGTATCCCGTCATGGGCGATGTTGCCACGATGATTTCGACACCTGATGTCCTTGCGCGCAGTGCGCATATTCGGTCGATGCTTGGGGAAAAGGCACATGACGAGACATTTATGCGCAGGCGAGCTGCAGCACATGTGCGCATCATGAAGCATATGAATATAGACTATCATCAGGGTAAGGGGTGGCTGGCTTACAGGGAGATGTCCAAGAAGGGGCCCAAGAGTATGCAGACAGAGGAGGGCAGAAGAAAGTACATCGAGGAAGGATTGAAGAAGGAGTGGGAGGCGCTTGGGGTCGAGCCCTGTCAACATGTCCTAGCGAGGGTAAATGGGCAGTTGATGAGGTGGGTGAAGTACGCTGTTCCACCTGAGGCAAATGGTCGGGGTGAATCGCGAGAGGCGCCGATTGAGATTGAGTCACTCAGTGAGACTGGATTACTCGACTTGTAGTTTTCTTCGTGGCCATTTTCTGCAATCTTTGCTGGCTAGAAACCCAAATCTAAGTGTAGACAATGGGTGAGTCAAGGTGTCATTGTTCACCAAGAGTAGTCACGTCGCTTGTGCCCAGCCGCTCCTCGTTGATCCCATCCAGACACAGCTTCATTCGTGCTGTCAACTCGACCTCCTCTTCTTCGCCTGTCGCTGTCACCTCCCCCAAGCGCAGCACTGCTCGCTGACCCAACATTTTCAATGGATCCAAAAGCCTCTTCTTGTACTCCCAATCTACACCAACGGTCAAGTCAACCACTGCGATGGTAACCGTCTCGATGCTTTTTGCCTCTCTGAGCAGCATCTTGGTTATGTCCTCAAGCCAGCGAATTAGGAAATGGAGGTCTTTGCTATAATTCTCTTCCAAAGACGGTCCCCGCCTTTTCCAGTAGATTTTCAAGTGAAACTTCTTGACCCACCGGACAGTAGCGAGTGCAATGGGGCAAAGGCCGCTGATACGAGGAAAAGTAGAAGTTTGTGTAAGATAATGGAAGGTGACGGTATTGTAGAAGTGGGCGAGAATCTCGTCATGGAGATAGCGACACGTGGCCATGAGTGCTGTAGGAGGGGCTCTTCGATCAATGAAGCGGATTGGGCCCCATCCGAAGGGGTAGCTTTTGGGTTCACGGCGACCTAGAATATCGTAGATTTCAAGACGCAGTTCCGAAGGGAGCTTAAGAAGCAGAGAGTGTTGTGCCGGTACCATGGGTACATTGGTGTGAGAAGGCGAGTTCATGATTTTTTGAACAGAGCATAGTGGAGAATAGAAGACATGGTGTTGTCACTTGCAAGGTCAGGAAGCCAACCGCTTATTAGCTGCATACCCGGGCGTAGATCCTACGGATATAATGAGCAGTGTAGGATGACGTAATAATCAGGGTCCAGGAAAATCTATCCTGTTTGGGACTGGCAGGCAGGGGAAACGTTGTCAGCAATGCGCCACATCCAAATGCTGATTGATGTCTGCTTCAGCCATTGTTAGGTTACAGATTGGGCATTCGATCAGAAGTTTCTTGTGCATGGCCAAGTCATGTTCTTGCACCGACCGCAAACGTTTGTGGCCTGTGTGGGGGGACGTGGAACGAGACGGTGAAGAAACAAGGTTCTCGACTACTGAATCTTTGGGCTTGCTGGCGTATGAAGGTGCAGCCCGAGGCGTGTCGGGAAGATGGATCGGATCGTCACTAGTACTACCTTTTGCTTGGGCCTGTTTTGCCGGTCCGGCTGTAATCCAATTGTCGAGCTTGTTCTTCTGGCGTCCAGCACGCTCCTTTGTGGTCATGGCCTGCAACTGTTTCTTTGTAGGTGCGGGTTCCTGGATCTTGGTGTAGGTGCCGCCGCACTCGGCCTGGTGTTTCACCCACCAGGGGTCACTCTTGCCAGGGACGCGGTTCATGCTCCGCTTGACGAGGCCAAAATAGGGAGGCTGGTTCTGGCAAGGCCCATTGCATTTCCAGACGTGGGTGCGGTAGCTGTCGACTTCATCGTGAAACGAGTGGTAAACGGTAATCTGATAGTCGCCGTGGTTGTTGAGGGCGTCGGCTAGCAGCTGGAAACCGCGACCGTGGCCGGTCCCGTCGTCACCGCGCGAGTGAGTCCATGAGGTGGTAATGAAGAAGTAGGCGTGAATGGCCTCGTGCAGCAGCGTGTTGATGGTGTCTGAGCGGGGGCGGTACTGCAGCAGTGGGGAGCTCAGCTTGAGGCGGATGCGGGACCAGTGACCTGTTTTGGGATCCTTGGAGAGCTCGCAGATGCCAGCGCACTGTTGCGACGGTCAGCCAGCGGGCCAACGGCGCGGGCAGGCGGAGCGGTAGCCAGGGCCGGCTTCAGATGGGGAGGGTGAGACGGGTAGAAAACAGAGCAAGGCCAGAGAGAAACGTACTAGGGTTAGACGCGACGACCAAAGCACCTCGACGCGCGACAGCAGCAGGTTTCGGAAGTAGAGGGTGTCGTAGAGGGCGAAGAGGGTGTGGACGTCAGCAAAGGGCTCGCCGTTGTGCAGTATGGCGGCGATGGCCTGTTGGGCATTCAGTTGGGCGGGCGAGGGTTGGTCGAGGGCGGCGATGGCTTGCAGGGCAGCATCCTCATCCGTGGGGGGCATGGATGCGAAACATGAGCAGACGGGCGGGTGCTGGGTGTGGAGGGTGTGTAATACGGCAGCGGGCAGCCAAGGACGGTCCCTGGCAGCCTTGCGGGAAGCATGTGGTGTAAGTATGGCATGCAGATGATGCTACTGGATAGGGCGCCGTGATCGGCAGCGAGGCCCGGGGTGGTGGTGTCGGGCGTGTGCGTGTGCATGGCATGTAGTGTAGGGCTGCCATGACTAGTCCCCGCTCATCCCAAGACGGGCGTGCGTGTGTGAGTGCGCCCCTTGCGCTGCGAGCAATCTGCCAATCCGCCTGGTGTAGCTCGCTCACTGTCTGTCCTGTGTCCCCTGAGCCCGAGGCATTTTTGGGCCCCAGTCGTGCCACATGTCCACTTGTAGCTAAAAAGTCGTGCTGCTGCTGTTGCTCGACGACGCGGGCGGGCACTGTTAGGCCGTCGCCAGATCCGCGTAGTATGACGCACCCCCTCTCCGCACCCACACACGCACCCACACAACCGCATCCGCACACATACACACACATACACTCTCCCAAACATAAACACTTACCTGTACTCGTTACCATAACTACTCCTCCTCCTCCTCCTCCTTCCCCTCTCTCCTGCACTCCCTCTCCCTCACAGCCTCCCGAATGTGTGCCCCCACAGACACGCTTGACACACATGGCTGCCCTAGACAACCCGCGCGCCGCTGATCTCGTGCGGACAGCCTCGCAAACATCAACAATCTCCAGCCCAAGGAACCGCAGCCTGCAGCGCGTCCGCCCCTCCAAGCGCCCCTCCAATGCTTCCCTCAGCCGCAGCCGCAGCAGAGGCCCAGAGCCCGAAGTCGACACAAAGAGCCTCACCTCATTCCCCTCACTGTCGCCCAGTCCAGACGCCTCCCCGGCACACGCCCGTCTCAACGCCTGGTTTCGATCCACGCCTGCCCCCGACGACGACCTCAAGGACTTGCCCAATGGGCCGCCCGCGCTGCCCGACGCCCTCAAGGCAGTCGCCTCGCCCGACTTTAACAAGACCGTCACACCAACCTCGACGGTGAGGAGGGTCACCAAGTCGACACAGGAGATTGTCGGCAGTCTCGTCGCCGCCTCGTCCTCAACCAAGGACCGATCCGCCCTCTTCGACGACACTCCAACAGAGACTGCAAACGTCCCAGGCAACCTGCATTTTGCCACCGACGAAAACATACAAGATGCCTTGCGCCACACGGGCGCCGTCGCCTTGGTCAAGCAGCTCGCAGGCGACCTCGCCCAGCGCGACGCCCAAATTACCGCCCTGCGAAGACGAGCCGAGGAGCGCGAGCGCATGCTGAGGAAAATGCTCCAAGAATGCGAAGTCTCCAACATGGACATTGAAAACAGGCTTCGGGAGCTCGACAGGACTAGGGACTATGGAAACAGCCTCACCAAGACAAGGACAAGGGGCGACAGCGCATCCGCTGGATTGCATCCTGACGATCCCATGGAGGATAGGCTTGCAAGGGCCATGGAAGACGAACTGGCCGAGCACCCAGATGCGCTCGGCATAGATATGGGCACTGCAGCAACGCCCCTGGCAGATGTCATGTCGCTCAACTCGGTCGCGTCAGATGCTCAGCGCGATGGTCCAAAGTCAAACTGGAAGGGCTATCTCTGGGCAGGAACAAGTAGGAAGAGCAGTAGGGCGCCATCCGTCGCCAGCCATACTGACCGGGATATTGGTGGTTTACCAGCTGGACCACGATCGCGTGCAAACAGTAATGCAAAGCCGCCTCGCAAGCCTCTCGCAAACGATACCTTTGTACCTCCTTCCGCTGCCGGCGCAGCGCCCGCCCTACGCAGACTCAACAGCCAAGATCGTGCCGGAGATGCGTCGGCGCGTAGGTCCTCGTCGTCCTCGTTAGCGAGTTGGGCGTTGAAAATGGTGGCGGGCAATAGCTCCGCAAGCCCTAGTAAAACAAGCTCAGCAAGAGGGCGTAAAACCACGGCTTCTGATGCTGCAGACCGAGCGCCCTCTATGGACTCGACAAAAACCGTACAGTCTGCAAAGTCTTCCCTAGCAAGCACACAGAAACGAGGTCGTGCGTTGGGCCCAAATGGAACTATTAAGAGCATTACCGGAGATCAGCCCAAAGTCGTGTCCAGTAGCCTTGCTCCATCCCAGCCAACCCGTGGAATGAGCAATCTCGGCCCTGTGGAAATGGACCGCATTTTACCCGAAGATTCACGTCCGCCAACGCTTGTGCAGCAACATAACCGATTTATCGGGAGTAGCGAGTACTTGACTGATAGATTTGGCTTCATCTACGACCAGCGCCGAAAGAAGAGACAGAGCGAAGCTGCTGCTGCTCTGATCAAGCAAAAACGGAGCAGTAATGTCGAGTCACTTAACGACAGCAGAACTGCGCTCAACAGCCTTGCAAAAGCAGACGATGCCGATCATGTCGACGGTCCTCCAGTGGCAGGTGATCAGAACAGCACCAGTATACGCCCATCCAGTTCAGATTCAGACAATCAGCCCAGTCAGCCAGCGAGCAAGACCTGGGTTGATTACCTTAAACTGGCCACACACCCAACTGAGCTGCTTTCACATACCCCATCAGCAGCGCCGATCACTACGGTAGAGTCTGCTGAAGGCGAGACATCTTCCTTCAAGATTGGCCAGACTCAAATCACTCTGATGAAGCGAGGTTCTGTGCCGACTACCAGCGTCAACCCAGAGCCATCGCCATCTCGCATCGTTTCCGGCAATGCAGAAATTTCCGTCACTGCCACCTCACCTGGCCCATCCACGCCCATCAGCCCGTATCCGGGTCAGATGGATCCCGTACAGTCCCTGCTGGAGCAGATGAGTGAACTGCACGACAACCTCCAGAAAGAGAGAACCGTCAAATGGAACGACTTTTTGCGCAAAGTTCGTGCACAGAACAAACGTGAAGGCGAAGTTGCCAGCATAGGGGAGAATGGCAAGGCCAACGCAATGCCCGAGACATTTCTCTCAGACGGCGAACTGGTCGGCATCGCAGGTCTCGGCAACAAGGGCAAAGTGGGCCGTGCCAAATGGCAAGAGTTTCGCCGTCTTGTCCTCGGGGGCATTCCCGTCCACATGAGGGCTGCCATCTGGGCTGAAGGAAGCGGAGCATTGCATCTACGCACGCCCGGCTACTATGAGGATTTGGTGAACAATGGCGAGGATGATCCGGCTATCGCAACTCAAATCCAGATGGACATTACCCGCACATTGACTGACAACATCTTTTTCCGGACCGGCCCTGGCGTACAGAAGCTGCAGGAAGTATTACTTGCCTACTCGCGCCGCAATCCAGAAGTTGGCTATTGTCAAGGCATGAACCTCATTGCTGCGTGCTTGCTGCTCATTATGCCCACGCCTGAAGATGCGTTTTGGGTCCTCACCGCAATGATTGAGGAGATTCTGCCCCAGCACTACTATGACCAGCATCTGCTCACGTCTCGCGCTGACCAGTCTGTGCTTCGCCAATACGTTGCTGAAATCTTGCCCAGGCTATCTGCACATCTTGATGAGCTGGAGATCGAGCTTGAAGCCTTGACCTTCCAATGGTTCCTATCCGTCTTTACCGACTGCTTATCCGCCGAAGCGCTCTTCCGCGTTTGGGACGTTGTCCTCTGCATGCACGATGGATCCACGTTCCTCTTCCAAATCGCACTCGCGCTTCTCAAACTGAACGAAAAGGCCCTCTTACAATGCGATACTCCAGCCGGCGTCTACCACTACATCAACCACCAGATGACCAACCACGCCATCAGCATCGACGGCCTGATCCAAGCATCCGACGCCCTCGGCAAAGTCATTAAACGCAAAGACGTTGAAGAGCGCCGCGCAAAAGCCGTTGCCCACGAACAAGAACTCATGCGCCAAAGAGAAGAAGCTCGTCAGGAGCGCGCTCGTAAACGAGCCAGCAAAGCCTCTACAGATGCCGCTTCCTCGCCGCCGCCCGCAACGACCATCACCCAGCCAGAAGATGACGATACGAAGTCTATCTCGGCAAGTCTCGACGGTGAATTGGCAATGCAAACGAGCCCCATGCGTACACCGCTTTCCAGCGCAAGTAAACGCTCCGAAGAGGAGGAAGAAGCGGATTACCTGAATACGAACTTGGAACTCAACGGTCGGTTGCCTACGACGCCTATGGCTGAAGAGTTTATGTGGCGTGCCTGAGGTAGAGTAATGGACAATCAAAGGAATAAACAAGTGAGAGAGAAGAACAAGAAGAACGCAAAGGAAGAGTGTTTTTTTTCTTTTTTTTTCCGAGTCTGGGAATTCTTTTTATACATATACACATATACCCCCAACCCCCTTTCCTTCATCTTTTTTTTGTTCAAACTTCGCTTCGAAACAACGCACACAACTACTCGATATGAACCACTGTTCTTGGGTACGGCTTTTCTTTCCTTTCGTACTCTCTCTCTCTCTCTTTTTGTTTTTTTTGGGATTCTTGATACCCCCTTCCTCATCTCTCTCTCTCTCTCTCTCTCTTTTCTTTTCCCTTCTTCGTATTTTGAGAAAAAGTTATGGGACGAAGAATACAAGATTATTCCTTTTTTATCCTGGAGTTCGATAGTATGTGAGAATGTGTACATAAAGCGTGGTTTAGTCCAGGAATTGTGAAACATGGGTGTTTTGATGTAGCTGGTTAGGGAAAAAAGTCCTGGCGTGCGTGTATAGAAGGAAAATATACAAGTACGTGAATCAAATCAAATCACGTGATCCGGTATCCTCTATAATTCCTTCACTTGAGACATAGAAGCTAGACTCCACGTGAACATACATAGTAAGCCAACGCTTACGTAATTCACAATTGAGCGCCTACTTTTGAGCTATATGCATAACACAACAACCTCATTTCCCCTCAGGTGTTGCAGCGGCCACCTAGCTTGACCCGAGCCAACTATTTTGTCTGTCATTTCATCAATCCATCCAATAGAGAATCTGACTAGTGAGCGCAGGAGGTCCGACCGCTGCCAAGAATCCAGTCGTCTTCATCCTCTTCAACCACCTCCGCTGCCTCATCATCCAAAAGGCTTACAGCGCGTGCTCTCAACCCACGCTTTTTGTTGCCCTTCTTAGTCACCCCGGTCTTGACGTGCCCATGCGGGCGGCGCTGCGAGTGAGGCGTGTTTCGCTTATTGAAAACCTCTTCAACTATCATCCTCCAAGAAGAAGTAGTTTCCGCTCAGCTTCTGCTCTTGGTCAAGCTGAGACTTGTCCTTGTTGATACGGGGACGGTACGAGTTGGGGTCGCGACGGAAGGTGACGTCCAGGTTCTTCAAGAAGGTGTTGCAGCCAGTGAGCAGGGATTCGGGCTTGTTGGCACGGGCCTTGACGGCTGGTTGACCGTCAAAGACAATGACACGGTCGGCGAGGTACGTAGCCATGATGAAATCGTGCTCGACGACAAAGGCGGTCTTCTTGGCGTGCATGATGAAGCGCTTGATGACACGAGAGGCAATGATACGCTGTTCGGAGTCGAGGTACGCACTGGGCTCGTCGATGAGGTAGATGTCAGCGGGGATACCAAGGGCCAATACAATGGCAACACGCTGCAATTCACCACCAGAGAGGTTCTGCACCTCCTGGTCAATAAAGTCGTCCATCTTGAGAGGCTTGTAGACGTCGGTCTGGAACTGCGGGTTCAAGAAGGCGGCCTTGATCTTCTTGAAGAAGAGTTGTCGAACGGTACCCTGGAACTTGGGGGTGATGGTCTGAGGCTTCATACTAATGCTCATCTTGGGAATCTTGGTGTCACCATCGGGCTGCAGAGCACCAGCAAGCATCTTACAGAAGGTCGTCTTTCCGGTACCGTTTTCACCCATCATGACAAGAATCTCGGAGTCGGTAAAGGCACCAGACTCAATGTTAAGCTCGAAGCCGCCCAAGGTCTTCTTCATGCTGGGGTATGAGTAACCACGGTTGTGGTCAGTCATGTACTCATCGCCGGCCTCGGCAATTCGGAACTGAAGAGACTCCTCACGGAAACGCAGGTTCTCAGTGGGGATGTTACCATCCAAGAAGATGTTGATACCTTCACGGACCGACGCAGGAAGGGTGACGACACCATAGACGGCAGGCTTTCCGTAAAGAACGCAAATGAAATCAGAGAGATAGTCAAGGACAGACAAGTCGTGCTCGACAACGATGACATAATCATCAGGGCGGAGCAGACTGCGAATTTTTCGACCGGCGGCAAGACGCTGCTTGACATCGAGGAAAGAGGACGGCTCGTCGAACATGTAGACGTCGGCTTGCTGGACGCACACCAGAGCAATGGCAAAACGCTGCAGCTCACCACCAGACAGTTGACCGACGTCACGGTCGAAGATGTGTCGCAATTCCAGGTCATCGATCATCTCGTCGAGGTTTTCCATCTGGGAGCGGGCCTTGATGAGGTTGCCCACGGATCGGTCGGTGGCCTTGATAGCCTTAGGGATCTGGTCGACATACTGAGGCTTGACGACAGCCTTGAGGTTGTCCTCAAGCACCTTTGTGAAATAGTCTATGATTCGTTAGCTAGACGCGTGCTGCATGGCAGTGGAGCTACTCACTCTGAAGCTCAGAACCACGGAAGTACTTGAGAATTTCCTCCCAGTCTGGCGGGTTGTCGTAGCGACCCAGGTTAGGCTTGAGCTTTCCGCTCAGAATCTTCAGCGCCGTACTCTTTCCGATACCGTTTGTACCGACCAAACCCAACACCTGGCCAGGACGGGGCATAGGCAGCCTGTGCAGCTTGAAACTGTTGGCCGAGTATCGGTGGGTGACTTGGGTCTCGAGGTTCGTGGGCAAGTTGATGATGTTGATGGCATCAAAGGGGCATTTCTTGGGGCAGATACCGCATCCAATACACAGTCGCTCGGAGATGAAGGCGATCTTGGACGACGAGTCTACTTCGATGCACAGTTTGCCGGTGCGCACCACGGGGCAGGACTTTTTGCATTCTTGTCGACATTTCTGGGCGGGGTTAGCAGAGTGGTAAGAGGGAAGGAGCGTGGGAGGGTGGTGCTTGCCTTGGGTTTGCACTGTCATGGCGCACATGGCTGGTTAGCAATGGCCAAATTTTGTGCGTGGAGGGGTAGTGGGGTACCTTGTCTGAGTTGACAATGGCAATACTAGGACAAAGTCAGTTGAAGATGCGCAGAGGCCAAAAGAGTGGCATGGAACGTACCGGGTGAGCTTGTCAGACATGTTTGCGGTTGTTGGCGTGGATGTCGGATTGCTGTGGGCGGCGGGCGCAAACTGCGTAGGCGGGGAATTTGATGGGCAAAGAACAGGGCGGCGCACACAGGACTCGACGAGATGAGACGGCTACCCAGACTGGCACGCGCTCAGAGGGTGCAGGCGTCGGGCGGACTAGAGGAATCCAGTAGGCTGGGCAGGAGAAGCGTGAAAGAGGCGTTTTAGGGTGTGGAGATGGGCCGCAGGGTAGTCTCCAGGCCTGACGTTGTTCGCATTCACACTGTGGAAGGTAAGCGTTTTGGGGTGGCCGCTGATTGGTGGCGGGTGCGGCTGTCACTAGCGCGCAGGTCGCTGGCTGCTGGATTGAAGCCCCGACCATAAGGAAACTCCACAACCCTCACCACCACCCATCCTGCACCCTTCCAAGACAACGCCCCCGCCCCCGCCTATATCGAGGGTGTCTTGAGCATGGACTGTGAGTACAGTCTCCTTTTGAGTCTTTGATCGCGTGCGTTTCTATCTCGGCCCTTCGCGACGTGCCTGGTCCTGGCCTCGCCCATGTCCATCCATCCATCACTATTCCACGCCCTTGCATCCCGCAACCCGCCTCGGACCCATAGCACGGCCTTGCACGACGTACAGAACGCTTTCGCCAGTCCTCTACCGCTTCCCATACGCTGCCAGCCCTTTTCCTGGCTTACACCGCTCCACTGCCCTTGATCCATCACGCGCTTATCCACCACTACCGCATTTCATCACCCTTCCATTGCTCACCTCTTTTCCCTCGTTTCTGGTCGCTTTCTGTTTATTCGGAGTCGCGTAATTCTGCTCTATTCAACGCACTCGCTCCGAGGCGCCGGGGCCCACAGGAGCTTGAAATATCGTGCTGACCATCTTCTACAGCCGCGTCCATCATGATGCCCTCTTCGCCGGGCCATGTTGCTTCCCTGCCATACACAAACGGTCATTTGTCGCCTCTTGCCGCCCATGTAATGGCTGCCGACAGCTCCTCCAACTCCAGTGACAGCGATGCGTCCGACGCGGGAGAGCACGCCGCAGCCGCCCAGGCCTCCGATGTCGACGCGCCGGGAGAGGAATACGATGAGGACGACGAGGTAGCTGCTGCTTCAGACTCTTCCGAGGACGTGGATGCCGAGGGCGAGCCGGATGGTGATTACGACTCTGAGTCACCGCCGTCTGAGCAGGCAGAGAGCGACCGCGCTCGGAGCTCGTCCCAAGAGTCGACAAGGCCGACGAAGCGCAAGGCAAGCGTTGAAAAAGAAGATTATATTGAGCAGAACCCAGAGCTATATGGCCTGCGTCGCAGCGTACGTAACTTCAAGCTCCCTCCGTATGTAAGCTAACTTCGTCCCAGGGTCGCGCCCGTCCTAGTCGTCGCGTTGTAAGTAAGCCTCAGTCGATGTTAGAAACCGGTACTGATATGACTCAGGTCGATAGTAGTGATGAAGAAGAGGATGATGATGATTACGATTCAGACCAGCCACGCAAGCGACAGAGGACAGCCTCGCGCAAGAGTTTGTCTACCCATACCCCTCCTGTCCAGAGCAGGGTTAATATGTCCATCTAGCCTCAAACCAACCAACACCAGTCTATCGCTCTACTGGCTCTGATTCAGAGTCAGATGGCTATGTTGGAGCCCGTCGCAATATTCCGACCAAGAAGCAACGCCAACGTCAGCATGCTGTTGCTGCAGGTCGTGAGCCTCCCTCGCAAGCCGAGGTCCGATTTTCTGCACGTCGCACAGCCCAGGTGGCGAATTACAACGAAGAGGATGATGAGGATGAATTTGCGGAAGAGGAAGACGAGATGACCTCGGCCTACTGGGCGAACGCTGTGGAAGACAGTGGCCCCGTCATCGACAAGATCCTCGACCATCGGCCAAAAGACGGATTAGGTAATGGAGAACAACCAAGATGTGTGTCGGCACTCTTGCTAATGAAGTGCAGAGATTGATCCGTCCTTTGACAAGCACGACTTTGAATATTTGGTAAACACACTCGCTGGCCATCACTATTCACGATACTAATGTAGTACCAGATCAAATGGCAGGACAAGGCACACTACCATTCAACATGGGAAGACTACAAGACAGCATCTGCCTACAAAGGCATCCGCAAACTAGACAATTACTACAAGGGCCCCGTCCAGAACGATATGTATTATCACAGCCGCAAGAACGAAGATCCAGAGGAGTTTGAACAGCATATGGTTGCGCGTGAAGCTGAGCGTGAGAGTCAGCTTGATTTCCATATCGTTGAGCGTGTCATTGACACGCGGGATGGCGAGGATGAGACGGAGTACTTTGTCAAGTGTAAGCTTATCCGTGTCAATCCTCATCTTAACTCCCTAACAATATTGCAGGGAAAGGACTGACGTATGAGTTCTGCACATGGGAGCCGGCATCACTCGTCAGCCGTCTGTCGCAGACTGAGATCGACCGCTATCTCGACCGCTCAGCAAATCGACCTACCTCCGATCTTCGCGAGTCAAATCCCAATACCCGCAGAAAGTTTGTCAAGATGGATACACAGCCCGACTACATCAAGTTTGGGCAACTGAGGTCCTTCCAACTTCAGGGTGTCAACTTCCTTGCGCACAACTGGTGTCGAGGCACCAATGTCATCCTAGCCGATGAGATGGGTCTAGGAAAAACAGTGCAGACCGTCTCATTCATCAACTGGCTAAGGCATGACCGTAGACAGGATGGACCAATGATCTGCGTTGTGCCACTGTCTACTATGCCCGCATGGGCAGACACTTTCAACAACTGGACCCCCGACGTCAACTATGTCATCTACACTGGCAGAGAGGAGGCCCGCAACATCATCAAGGAGAAGGAGCTTCTCGTAGACAATAACCCAAAGAAGGTCAAGTTCAATGTCCTCTTGACCACGTACGAATACGTCCTTGCCGACTGGCAGTTCTTGCAGAGCATCAAGTGGCAATTCCTTGCTGTTGACGAGGCTCACCGATTGAAGAATCGTGAGTCACAGCTCTATGAACGGTTAACGGCATTCAACGCGCCCTGTCGACTGCTCATCACTGGTACCCCTATCCAAAACACGCTAGGTGAACTAGCAGCATTGATGGATTTCCTGATGCCAGGAAAGATCTCTGTCGACGAGCATGTTGATCTGTCTTCGGAAGACGCTAGCCAGAAGCTTGCCGAACTCAGTTCTGCCATTCAACCTTATATGATTCGTCGTACCAAGGAGAAGGTAGAGAATGATTTGCCTCCCAAGTCTGAGAAGATTCTCCGTGTTGAACTCTCCGACATTCAACTCGAATACTATAAGAACATCCTTACCCGTAACTATGAGGCTCTGAACGAGGGAGGCGTTGGCCACAAGCAGTCTCTATTGAACATCGTTATGGAGCTGAAGAAGGCTAGCAACCACGCTCTGCTTTTCCCTAATGCTGAGAGCAAGCTTGTGAAGAACGGCTGTTCAAAGGAGGAAACGCTAAAAGCGCTCATTACCTCTAGTGGTAAGATGATGCTGCTCGATCGACTACTCGGCAAGTTGAAAGCCGATGGTCATCGCGTGCTTATCTTCAGTCAGATGGTCCACATGTTGGATATCTTGACCGACTACCTCAAGTTGCGCAACTACGCGTTCCAGAGACTGGACGGAACAGTCCCAGCGGCAGAGCGAAAGATTGCTATTGATCATTTCAATGCTCCCGGCAGCGAGGACTATTGCTTCTTGTTGTCTACTAGGGCTGGTGGTCTTGGTATCAACTTGATGACCGCTGACACTGTCGTCATTTTCGATTCCGACTGGAATCCTCAGGCCGACTTGCAAGCCATGGCTCGTGCTCATCGTATCGGGCAGCAGAAGCCTGTGAGCGTCTATCGTCTGGTCTCAAAGGACACCATTGAAGAGGAGATTCTGGAGCGCGCTCGAAACAAGCGCATGCTCGAGTTCATCACAATTCAGCGTGGTGTGACTGATCGTCAGCAAAAGGAGCTGAACGACAAGATGAGCCGTGCTGCTGCCGAGCCAAACTCTGCCGATGACATCAACAACATTCTCAAGCGCCGCGGACAAAAGATGTTTGAGCAGTCCGGCAACCAGAAGAAGCTTGAAGAGCTTGACATTGACTCTGTTTTGGAGAATGCCGAAGAGCACAAGACAGAGCAGGCCGCTGGTCTCACATCTGACGGTGGTGAAGAGTTCTTGAAGAACTTTGAATACACGGATGTCAAGATCGATCTCGAGTGGGACGACATCATTCCCAAAGAAGAACTCGAAGCTGTCAAAGCAGACATTCAGCAGCGTAAAGACGAAGAAGAAACGCAAAAGCTGCTCGAAGAGAATGCACCTCGGAAGCGCAAGGCCGCCTCAGCCAGCGCACGAGAACAACGAGCTGCGAAGAAACGCGCGCTCGAGGCGTCTCAGATCGACGTCGATGACGACGACCAATCCGACGCAGACGACAACATCAAGCGTGATCCGAAGCGGCCGCTCAATACCAAAGAGGCGCGCAATCTCATCACGGCGTACTGTCGCTATGGCTCGCTTGAGGAGCGTGGCGATGAGATTCTGCGCGCAGCTAGACTGGTTGGTCGTGACATGGGCGTCGTCAAAGCCACTCTGGATGAGATTATCGAGAAGAGCACACAGCTCGTCAAGGAGGAGCAGACTAGACTCAAGAACCTAGAGATTGAGGCTAAGCGTGCCCTTACCAAGAAGGATAAAAAGGCCGTACTCTTCGATTATGGTGATGTGAAGAAGGTCAACGCAGAGACTATTCTTGAGCGGCCCGTAGAGATGCGCATTCTCAAGGAAGCTGTCGAAGCCACTCCAGACTGGCGCAACTTCCGTGTCCCAGACGCCATCAAGCCAGCAAGCTATTCTTGCTCTTGGGGTGCGCGTGAGGACGGTATGCTCTGTATTGGTATCCAACGCCATGGTTACGGAGCGTGGATTCCCATCCGCGATGATCCAGAACTGGGACTGACGGACAAGTTCTATCTAGAGGAGCACCGTGTGGACAAGAAGGAGGAGCGGACCAAGGGCGAAGACAAGAATGCCAAGTCTCCTGGAGCTGTGCACTTGGTCCGTCGTGCGAACTACCTCCTTACAGTTCTCAAAGACAAGAGCACTTCCGATCCAAATATCAAGCGGTTGATGGAGAACCATCATCGCAACAACAAGAAGCATCATCTTGGCGTGGCACGTCGCGCAGAGAAGGGATCGAGCGGTGCTGCTAGCCCTGGACCAGGTAGTGCGATGCGTCGCATGCAATCACGTGATTCGGAGCGTCCCTCGCACCGTGCACACAGCAGCAGCGACATCCGACGTCCCGATAGCCGAACAGATGGACGTCATCATGATAGGAACCGTGATGATCGCCCTAGGCATAGCGACCAGTACCGGCCGTCTGATGGCCATCGCAAGGAGCACCGCAACGACCGAGGAAGTATTGACCGTCGGCAGCAACATGCCGACCGGAACGGGACGCCAGAGAACCGGCGAAAGATTAGCGGCGACGTGGATAGACAGCGTCCCCGTCTATCCGAGGACCGACCACGTTCGCACAGCCAGAGCCAAGTACCTGACCGCAGCGTTGAGACCCCCAAGGTCAAGGAGAAGAAGCCAGAGGAGTTCGTTGAGCGGCGACTTCGGCCTGTGCGCGACAATCTCAGCCGGCTCAAGAAGGCAACCCCGAAGAACTATCCACAGAAGGATGCTATGGTCAAGGTGCTGAAGATTGAGCTGATTGCGATTGGCAACTTTATTCGGGCAGAAACTCGGGACAATGCCGAACTCGAGGAGCGACTATGGTAGGTGCAGCAATATTGTGTTGTAGTGCACATGCTAACAAGCAGCAGGAGTTACACAATCAACAACCACTGGCCTCGGCCCGGAGTGACTGTTCCGGCGATTAAGGGCATGTACCTCAAGATGCTGAATTCGGAGAAGCCAGCGGCAAGTTCAACGGCGACCAACGGACAAAAGAATGGGGCTTGAGATTGGTCGCACAGAGGCGGCACATGATTGTTGTGAATAGCACGGCCGGGATTGATCATCATTATCAACATCATCATATGGGAGTTTTGGATTTTCTTTTTCACGGTGACGGGGCGTCACGTATATTTTCAGCATAGCGTAGGTGTTTGGCTCTGTTGAAGTACTCAAGACATGACTAGGTACGGGCAGGGCAATGTTGGAGACTTTTCTGCTTGCTCTTCAACTTCTACTTTTTCTTCTACTTGTTCCTGTATTGCATGGCCATTGCCCGCAAGGGTGTGACCAAGGGTGTTTGTTTCTTGCGGGGCGGCGCATACCAAAAAGAAAATCGCTCAAGGACTGGTGATGGGGGCATTTGCGGCATTTGTGGCACATGGGGTCTTGTCATTTATTCCGTAGCAGAGAACATGGTGTCTACGAAGGCCGACGTCAGCCTGAGCGGTGTGGTGTAGTAGTAGTCGTAGTAGACTAGGCATCTGTGTGGGGGCAAGAAGGGCAATGAAGCTGCTAGGCCGTTATTCCCGTCGACATGTCATTGCTGTGTAAGGCATGGTGTGATGTGGTGAGTGATTTTTTTTCTCTCTTTCTGTTGTCTGGGGTAGTCACACGAGCAAGACATGTGCGGCGTCGGTCATGTCTGTTGATGTCTGCATCTGGGGGAGGGGTGTGGGTGACGGGCGTGGGTGTGACTAGCGTTGGGGCGATGACGCTCCAATGGCAAGGGTTTGCGAAGGATCGTGCCCGCAGGCGTGGCTTCGCGTTGGGCCTTGGTTTCTCCAGCAGGCGCCATCAGGGTGTCTTCGGTGTTTCTGGAAAGACTCGGGGTCATACAGTCGCGCGACACTCTTAAAGACGCTTGCAGAGAGTCGCTCGCGCTGTTTCTTGCTCTCCTCTCGCTCTCTGGTCATCGTAGTCATGCTGTGTACAAAGCACGCCCTGATCAGCGGCCTGCTCTTCTGGGTACACCATGCGACCGCGGCCCCGCCTATTAACGCGGTTGGCGACGCAGATAGCAGCCGCAATCCAGGCCCAGTAGATGCAAGCAGCCGCGCGAATGGCGCCCGCAGGCTCACGGGGAGGTTCCTCCATATCACGGGTACGTCGGCCAGGTCCCCTCGCAGTTTGCCAGTAGCTCACGTCATTATGCAGACTTCCACCCAGACCCTTTCTACAAGACATATTCCAGCACAGAAGCCGGCGCAGCATGCCACCGAAAACGAGGACCCGCGGGCATCTACGGCGCAGAGACGACGGGCTGCGACTCTCCTTTTGCCCTGGTCAACCAGACGTTTCAATGGATACAAGACAACATCAAGGATGAAATCGACTTCATCATATGGACAGGCGACTCGGCGCGCCACGACAATGACGAGGAGATACCGCGAACACACGATCAGATTGTCGACCAGAACAAGTTCATGGTCTCGAAATTTGTAGAGGTCTTTGGAAATTCCAAGCCTGGCCATGGCACCAACGATTTTGTCATTCCCATTGTGCCAACTTTTGGCAACAACGACATTATGCCTCACAACATCTTCACTAGCGGCCCAAATTCCTGGACGATGAATTACTTGGATATCTGGCGTGGATTCATACCCGAGGCACAAAGACATCAGTTCCAACAGGGTGGATGGTTCTCCGTCGAGGTGATCCCTGGCAAGCTGGCTGCTATCAGCCTGAACACCATGTATGTGACAGCAGAAAATGCACTTTTGGATCATTTTCTAACAATTCCAGATACTTCTTCACATCAAACTCAGCTGTCGACGGCTGCGCGAAGAAACACGAACCCGGCTACGAACACATGGAATGGCTGCGCATTCAGCTTCAGATCCTACGAGAGCGCGGCATGAAAGCCATGCTTCTAGGCCACGTGCCCCCCGCTCGCGTCGATAGCAAAGAGAGCTGGGACGAGACATGTTGGCAAAAATATGCGCTTTTTGTGCGCCAGTTCAGGGATGTCTTGGTCGGCAGTCTCTACGGACACATGAACATTGACCACTTCATAGTCCAAGATTTTGATCACATTGAAAAGGATACCGAGAACGGCAGGATGAATGCTGCATGGAACACGGCTTCTCTGGACAATGAGACGACGTTATATGTCGATGGCGAGGTCACGCTAGCGTCGGCATCTGATTATCTGCTAGACCTACGCAACGTTTGGGCCCGCTTGCCTGCTCCCCCAGCGAAGTCGAACAAGTCTAAGAAACAGGATGTTGAAGAGGATGATGAGGAAGAGTCGACATGGGCATGGCTGATGTCAAAGGTCTTGAAGTTGTCAAAAGATAAGAAAGAACAGAAGAAGAAATATCTCGAGGAAATCGGGGGTAAATACGCCGAACGCTACGCGGTATCGCACGTTTCTCCCAGCGTAGTACCCAACTACTTCCCGACACTGCGCATCATTGAGTACAATATCTCCGGATTAGAACACTTGAGCGTGTCTTCCAGTCCTAGCAGCCCGTCCGGAATCGAGAGCCCTGCCGATCAGCAGCCAATTTCAATCGGGGATGATTTTGACGATGAAGAGCATTTGGACAAGGTAGAAACTGCGAAGAAGAAGCACAAGGGCAAGAAGGACAAAAAGGGGCCGCGAAAGTACAAGTTCAAGGTTCCAGAAGGGCCATCAAAGTCAGCCCCTCCTGGCCCGGCCTATTCACCTCAACCGCTTACATGGACACGTATTGTTCAATACTACGCAAACCTGACGCACATCAATAACGATTTTGTTGAGCCTCCCTCCGGCCCATCCGATCGTCTAAGCACTTCTACAAATGACCTCTCTGTCACCACCATTTTTGGACTTAGTATCGACTCGGATGGCAAGATCGAGAACAACAAGTGGAAGGAAGGAAAGCACAAGAAGCACCAAGGCAAACAGCCGCGGCCCGAGCCACATCCAAAGGAGTTTGTTTTTGAAGTAGAATACGATACACGGAAAGACAAGGGATTCCCCGATCTCACCGTACGCCGATGGGTCGAATACGCACGTAAAATTGCATCAAATGAGCAAAAGACGACTCAAATAGAAGAAGTAGAGGATATTGAAGAGGACGCCAGTGAAGAGACGACGACTGGAGAATACGACGCAGCAAAAGGAAAGGGAAAGAAGGGCAAGAAGGGCAAACACCACAAGAAGCACAAGCCATCCAAGCACTGGTTCAAGTTTGTCAAGCGCGCCTTTGTCAGCACCATGGACGCAGATGAGATTAAAGAAGTGTTTGGTTCATCGTCGACGACGACAAGTGAGCCACTGCAAGAGTCGTCGCCACAAGAGGTTATCGAGCTATAGAAAGAGAGAGTGTTTTTTCAAGACTTTGTAGAGTTTAAAGAGGGAAAAAGAGATGGGGAGTTGAACATGCAACCATACAAGGCATTGTAGTAGTAGTAGATATATATATACCCTGGGGCGTTGCAAGGCGCGCGGAGGGGAGGGACCCTGAGATTTTGACAGCTCTTTTTTTTGGTTTGTGTTTGGCACTCGCTTTTTTGTATATGTATTTGTTGTTGTTGTTGTTGTTGTTGTTGTTGTTGTTGTTGTTGTTGTTGTTGTTTGTTTTGACTGCGAGCATAGATAGCGTAGCATTGGTTTGTGTGAATATGATGTTTTATCTTTGTGTCTAAGGAAGGGAAGTAGTCTGGTTGCTTCTTTGCAGGGACTTTTGATTGGTGTTAGAATGTTTAACGATACAATAGACATCGAACTGATATTCAAGGGCCCTGGACAAAATGGATTGGCTGTGGGTCGTGTAGAGATGGGACTCGTCTTTCGATTGTAATCTGTAGCATATATCGTGTGGACCGACTATTTGCTTTTTTGTACGATGACGAAATAAGGGTGCACCGGAGAAAATGAAACATGTATTCACCAATTCCGTCAATTTGATCGAAACAGTGATCAGTCAAGCTCTGACTAAACTGCGAGATTTCCCCCCCCCCTCTTGGAAGTATCGGACTACTGAGTGGTAAGCACATGTGCTGTCCGGACCATTGTGCACCGAGAGGTCAGCCCCCCTATAGTACTACACCTCCATGTAGCGATTCTGACATCTTGAGCACACCAAGAGATATACCCCATTACACCCCTCCCATTCCCCTCTCTACACTTTCCTTACACTCTCTTACAACGAGGATGAAAAAGAGACAAGAAAAAACCTCCAACCCAGTAATCACAAACACAAAAAAAGTCATACGACCACCGGACCCCACGCACCCACCGTAGTCCGCGCGAGCCGAGGACAAAAGGTCTTTTTTCCCAAATCCGTGCCAAGACCTACCCAAAGCAGTAATTCGTTGCAAAAACCGTAGATTACAGCGGAGTGTTACTCTTTGCTCCGGGTTGTTACTCCCGCAGGAAAATGGGAGAAGCTTCTCTCTTCCGTCCGTTCCCCCCCCCCCTCCCGCCCTCCTTTTGTGATTGTCCGCCACCGACCGCCCACCCGTAGACCAAGAGAACCCGCGGAACGGCCGGTCTTCGGTCTCTTTTTTTTCCTTTCCTAATTTTTTCCCCTGCTTTTGTTTTTTGCGGAATCGTCAGCTTGGATGTTTATTATGTTCACATAACACACACACACACACACACATCTGTGTGTGCGTACACACGCAAAGTGACAGAAGCGGCATATTCCTATATCTCTCTCTCTCCCCCTCTCTTTCTCCTTTCACTACTTACCAACCCGTGATCTACAGTTAGTTTAATTATAAGCAAAAAAAAAATCAAGCCACCGATTTCCCCCCAAGTACAAGGGTTAACCCTTCTGCTAGACTTGCCTGGGGTGTGACAGTAATCTACGGTTGATCATCTACATGATCACTTGCGCACACGCATACCCCCAAAAGTTACCTATTCGGGGAAAGAAAAAGAGAGAGCAAAGAGAGAGAGTTTCATGCCGTCGATCAATCATGGGTGTGGATTTGACCCCAGGGGGCAACCATGAACGAGTGTTCAGGCCCTACCCAGATGCTATGATCAATGGTAATAACGCCGTAATTGCCTGTTCTGGTATATTTGTTCGCGTCCGGCCGCCCGCTGCATGAAGCTGACTTGCTACCTTGGTAGTATAGTTTGCTAGTTGGGTGGGACTTTTTGCGTGTTGGTTGTGTTGGGGGGTCCAATCCGCTTTTGGCCGAGGTAAGTAGGGATCTTAGGACCAGAGGGTTGTCTAGCGTGTGTGCTGTGAGGCGGGGGGTTTTTTTTGGTTCGAGTCAGCTTGTGATTGTCTTGTGCTTGATTGAGACATGGGGGGAATGGGCTAGGTAAGGAGTTTGGGGTTTCGTTTATCTGCGATCTATTTTCTGCGTGTGTCACATGCGGGAGAGGGGCTACGTCATTGGGGTGGCTGATGGGTTCCCCAGATGCTCTCGGTGTACAAAGGGTGGTCGTTCAGCATGACATCTCAATACTTCCGCCGCCTCCGCTGATACTTGAGACTGTTTTTGTGAGAGTAGCTTGCCAAAAGTAACACACAGAACAAGGATGGGTGGATGAGATGTGGTCGCGAGGTCACCCTCCAGAAGCGCACCGATCGCGACACCAAGCCTTGTACTGCCCGAGGACAGCCTAACAATACGTACGAGACTTCTTCTCTCGTAAGTGAATCATAATGAAGAGTCGAAAAACTGCACGAGCAGTCGCGAGGCTGGTTAGCTTGCGACAAAGTGAGACTCTTGTCCAGGTGCCTATCTGCCTGCCCACGAAGCCGCGTGACGGGCCTGTTGAGCAATACACACGACCCACGATCACCGAACGTGACAGCACAAAATCATATCACCAGCCTTACAACCTGTGGATATGATCGTCATCTAAGCAAGAGAGCTAATTACCATCACTACCATTACCATGAGACAGCCTCCGCATATGCCCACTTCCAAACCCAAAGCCATGGCTTCTCCTTTCAGGCCCGCATCACCTGCAGAGGACCTTCCAGCCTACTACCAGGATCTAGAAGACGAAAACATCCGATACTGCTTCCGAGATTTCGACTCAGAACGCAACTTTGATCTCTTTGACAGGCAGACCAGAGATCCCCGGAGTAACAACTTCTGTATTGACTTTGGCGAAGACAAAGCCTACTGTGCTTTCGACCTTGATGCACAGTCATATGAGAAGCTGCTCAACGCACCAAGGCCGACAGAGTTGCATACACGATGGATCCACATATGGATGCCTTACAACCAGAAGGATCTGATCCGGACGCTGGCTACACACTTTGACTTTACACCACGTCTTATGGGCCTGATGAAGAGTGACCCCATAAACCCACGCACTGGGACTTCGCTGCGAGCAAAGAAGAGCTCTTCAACTCTGAGGTCACTGATATCGCACAAATCGGGCAGCGGTGAAAAGGACAATTCAGTCAGGGAGAGAGCGAGACAAGCAAACGAAGAGATACTGGATGAAGAGTCGAGCATTGGTATGACGAGCATGATGCAGTCTACACAGATGGAGATGGTGCGGGACATGGGTCACTACCAGCTGGTGAATGATGTATGGCATTGGAGTACTGTGGACAAGGGCCGAAGATGTGAGTTTGTGCAACTTCCTTTTGTAACTGATCAGAATGTAAGAAAAGGATTTTGCTAACTGAGGCATAGATATGTGCATCGGCTACAACGCACTATACAATGTACGCAGCAAACCAGTAAACACTCAACACCACGATGACTGGGAAGACCAAAGCAGAGAAGTCCCCCAAGGCAGTCGCGTCTGGAACTGGCTCGCCCTCTGCGAAGGCAAAACCGTAATCTCCATCTCCGAAGACCCCTTCCCCTTCTCCAACGGCACCCTCACAGCCCAAGACCTGCGCACCCTCTTCACCACCCGCCGCAACCTCGTCAACGTCTTCCGCCAACTCAGCAAAGCACCCACCCCCCTCCGCGACGCCGCCCTGGTCCAACTGCCCCTCCGCCAGCGCCTAGGTAGAAGCCAAGAAGAAACCGCCCACCGCCCCACCGACGCCCCGGGCCTCCTCTTCTACTACCTCTTCGAAGACTGGGGCGCAACCTTTGACATCATCTCCCGCCGCGAACAAGGCTACGGCGCAGAACTCGACCGGCTCCGTCGTGAAATGCTCGTAAAAGCCAATCTGACTCATGTCGACCAACTCCACCACATCGGCTGCCAACTCAGCGTGCTAAAGCGTGTATATCAAAGCTACGAACTCATCATCGAGCGCGTCCTCCGCAAACAAGAAGTCACTCTCGCTTCCCTCAAGAACTCGCATATCCTCTCCGGCGACGCATCGCTATCTTCCACCTACGCATTCGGCGAGGCCCCAGCTGCGGCTGTGACGTCGCTCCCGCCTGGCGCCCTCATCCCCGAAGCAGATAGCCTGCTAGGTGTAGCCCTGAGCTCCGCAGCCCGCGTCCGCTTCGAGCGCCTCAAAGACCGCATTGTGCTGTATGCGCTCAGCGAGATACAGGAGTGCCTCGATCAGAAGGAGTCGCTTGTCATGATGAATTTCAATCTTATTGCCATCAAGGAGTCGTATAGTGTGGAGCGGCTCACGTGGGTTACGCTGCTGCTTGCGAAGATTACCATCTTGTTTACGCCGGTCACGCTGATGACGGGGTATTTTAGCATTCAGTTCAAGGACTTGGTGTTTGAGATGGGGAGCTATTGGCATAGCTTTGGCTATGTGTTTGGGGCCAGTGCGGCGTTGTTGGTGCTGTTTAGTTGGGTTAGTGGCACGTTTGAGGGCAAGATTGTTACGAGGAGTTGGACGAGGAAGGTGTATGATGGGGGGAGGAGGTGGTTGTCGGTGAGGAAGAGGAAGAGAGAAGATAAGGTGTGAGGGTGTGGTTATGATTGTGATTTCTATGTGTGGTCTCGGAGTTGGTGGATGACTTGCAATGTTATTTGTACTATAGGCATGAGAAGTAACAAGAATAATGGAATGTGGTATATTTTAAAAGAAATCGTTTAGGTGAAATTGGTGCAGTTAGATCGCAGAGAAGAGTAAGAATGCCTAGGCTGAATAAACATCTACTAACATGCATATACAAACACCAAGTCTAGCATCCTCATTCGTCGTCGTCATCGTCGTCATCACCAAAAATAGCCTTAAACACATCTTCAGACGCCCTATTATTCAAAAGTGCATCGTTCTTCTCCACATCCACAGTCGCGTGCCCCGTCTGTGTAGTGGTCGCCGCAGAGACATCAGCAGCTGCAGCAGGTGAAGCAGAAGCTGCGGCCGGCTGATTCATCCAAGCTGGGCGCTGAAGAGCAGAACCATTCGTCAAAAACTCATGCTGCAACCTATCCATTGTGGCTTTGGAAACGGCCTCCCCAGTATGTGGCTTGAAGCTGCTTTCGCCCTCGTCAAACTCCGGTGGCATATCTGGCGGAGGCTTGACGTTGAAGCGCTTGCACAAAAGCCGAGAAGGGTGAAAAGGAAATGCAGTTCGCGTCATCGGACCGTACATGCCCAGTTTTGCAGCTGATTCAGCAGGATCCTCTGGCTTTGCTGCAGGCTGCCTTAGAAGATTGTCACCAGCTGCACCGCCGCCATCACTTCCGCCTATTGTAGAGGATGACGACGAGGTAAACCGTGATGCCATGATGCCAGTAGTTGGTTTAAAAACCTGTGCTGCATGAGCAAACTCTTGCAACTCCTTGACCCAATCTGAGACTGAAACTCCATCGGGGCGGTCTGGTAAATCGTTTTTCAGTCCAGCTCGCAGCTCCAGGAAGCCGACATATCGTGCGCGCTTGTCCAAGTCTTCTGCATAAGGCATCCAGCCAGTCGCACCCTTTGCAAGAGCACCAGCAGCGAGACTCTTCTCAAGAGGAGGTACAAGGTTCCACAAGTTCTTTGTCTCCGCTTTGTTTGCAGGCAAGTGCCCCTCTGGAGCAGACTCTCCAAGACCCTGGGGAAGATCGGCTTTGCCAGACAGGGCAGCAAGGCGATCCCGAGCATCCTTGGGTATGAAATCAAATATTGACTTGCCGGGCAGAGGTTTCTCGCCAAGCAAAGCTGAGCGATCCTTTGTATTGAGAGTCGACGCTTTCGCTGCATCTGCAACAGACTGGTATTCCTTTGATTCTGCCGTTGACGTCGCACTCTTAGAAGACTTCCAGCCCGGAGGTATCTTTGGGGGTGGGTATTTTGGCTTGCGTGCAACATCGGTAAAACCCGTTGCGAATACGAATCCCCTGAGCGGAGACTTTCCGTCTATAGAAGGTCGACTTATTAAAGCCAAAGCTTGCGATGGATTCTTTTTGGAAACAAAGACGTGCTTCTCACCAGCCCCTGGTTTGGCAAATTTGCTCGGCTTTTTCCCTTTCTTTTCTTTGCCGATGGTCTTGTTGAAGGTAATCTTAGGGCCCAATTCGTACGGATCCTCGTCATCGGAGCCAGTGTCGTTGAGGACACCCACGCCGAAGGAGGACTTGTTGGCTGCGGGCTTTTTAACAGCGGGCACTTTTTTGGGGCCTGGGAGATAGTGCAGGCTGAACTTTGAAGATGGATCTTCGGCTTGTTCGCCCACGACTCTCAGCTGTGCCTCCGAAATGTAGCCCAAGCCTTTGCGGCGCACCTCCTCTTTTGGCATATTCATGATGCGCGCATCTGGCGGCGCGAATAAATGTACAGAGTCTTGATGAGCACCGGCTGCACCATCTTCCAGGTTTGCATTCCGGCGCACTTTTCGACCGATGCCCTGATCGCGTCGCCAGCCCATTTTCTGGGCAAGCTTGACACCCATAGTCTCTTCCTGGGTCATGAACAGGCCGAACAATCCATCATCGTTGTGTTGTCCCGATTCGCCGATACCAGCGAACGTGTTCGCCGTCTCCAACTGGCGCGATTCGGCTGCAGCTGCGAGATCCTCCTCGTCCATGAAATCCTCGGGGCGTTGTGCTTGAACAGCGGACTGGTCTTTGTGGCGATTGGCGCGGGAAGACACAAATGTCTTTGGAGTCCATCCTTCTTTAGAGCCAACTGTGTTAAAGTATCTTAGCATAGTCAAGAAGTCTTGCGCTCGCAGAAGAACAGGCTCAAAAACTTACCCTGCACTGAAGCCTCCGGTGAAAGCACCGTGTAGCCTGCGTCTGCCGCGCTCGTCGGTCACGGTTTGTTTCCATACTGGTACGAAAGCGCCATCGTCTGCTTCTTCTTCTGGTAGCTCTGTGCCCAGAAAGACGTACTTGGAAGGCCCTCTGCGAGAGCGCTTCTGGGTATCTGACGGGGAAGGAGCACGCGTGCGTTTGTATGCCATTACGAAGGCTGGGCGCAAGACGCGCAATGCGTTGGGCGGAGTGGGAGAGAGTTGTGTAGGATGTGGTGGTACTATGGCATCATGTGATTCTCATTGGCCGGCTGGTTGGTGTTGGGGCGAGGAGGAAAGTTACAGAGGTGAGCATGAGTAAGCAGTGCAGGGGTGACTAATCAGGCCGTGTGTGATTGGCTCGAACTCGGCTTGTCATTTACTACGAGGGGCAGTCACAATCTCTGCGGCTTCTCAGACGCACAGGCACGCGGAAGGGCGAGCAGCGACAGCAACAACGCACTCTGTTCGCCTTTGGTCGGGGATGAGCTTGTTGCTGGATGATAGCAGAGGGCCTATACATGGCGCCCAAATTGGATGCCGTTGACAAAGGGAGCTAGAGAGCGACAAGTGGGCCCGATGATGTAGTCCTGTGCCTGGCTCGTCCGGCCTAGCAGCCAAAGGGACAGGTGTGTATCAAGGCCAAGGCCCGGGACCCTTGATGCCGCAGTGGTAGGAGAGCAGGTAGGGGCGTAGATGCATTGGACATTGTTTTTTGTAGGCCGGGGCAGGGTTGCTTTTGTTTATATTGCACCATGCAAGCAGATGGACATAGGGTCCTGGGAGACGTGCGCAGGTATGTGGTGGGAGTAGGATGTGTGTACGTAGGCGGTGGATGCGGTGCCTTTGAAAGGAGCAGTGTGTACCCCACTGGCATGCAGCCCAAAGGAGCAGCGGGCCTGGGCGTCGACACAGGCAGCCGGCCGGCATGATAGCTACTACAAGACCTCCACCAACACCACCAGACCCCATGCGATAGGCCGCAACAAAGACTCGCATCGGCCGTCTCGTCGCCCCCAACTGCCTCGCATACTCTTCATGCCCACAGTGTATCTACACATGTGTGTACACCAACCAGCCCATCCGCCCATCCACCAGTCCACGCAAAAAGAGCGCCGTCGGCAGCGACACCAGAGGGCGTGGTAGCATTGGCCCCTAGCCTCTTTGCCCTGGCACCGGCTCTGGCTCTGGCTCTGGCACCCACCCGCCGCCGCCGCCATACATACTTACCGTCTCCACTGCGACCCAGCTCGCACAGTCGCAGCAATCTCGTCAAGCTGTCTGCATAGGCCCGACGTGGTCGAGTTGAGCGCTCGCCCTACGCCCAGTGCGCCAGGTCCTCGCAGGCCCACGTCTGCTCCCTGCATTGTGTGTACCGCCGGCACCAGCACATCTTCGCCATGTCGTCGGCCGCTGCCCCAGCTTCGCCTGCTGTCGTGCGCACCTCTTCCACCTCGCGCAGGTCTGGAGACCGTCCCAATCGCTCAAACTCCTCCCAGGTCCGCCCCAGCTCCCACGCGCCTGCGCCCACGCCCGCTCGTCATCACCAGCCCGCCCTGAACAACGTCACCCGCCGCGACCACGAACAGTCCAACCTCGCCCAGGACCACCACCCGCCCTCCCGCCGCTCCGAGGACCCCTCGCGCCCCGACTCGAGCAGACGAAGCCATTCGCGGTATGCGTCTGACGCGTCGACGGCTTCTGCAATGCCCATCAACGGCGTAGCTGTCGATGCCCGAACGGTGCAACAACAGCCCGTCAACAAGCGCAGGACCACCATCACCGCCCCGGCCACCGGAACATGGGCGCTAGGCAAGACAATCGGTGCCGGCAGCATGGGCAAGGTCAAGCTCGCCAAGAACGTCGAAACTGGAGAACAGGTGCGTCCCTTTGCACGCCGCCCACATGGTCCCACGCCCATTGGCCTGGCCCATGGGCATGTTGCGTCTGTTAACCATGCACCCACCTCTGCTAACAACCCCCTCTTCTAGGCCGCCGTCAAGATTGTGCCTCGCCAGTCGCAAGATCAGCATCAGAGCGCTGCTGATCGTGAGCGAGCCGACCACTCCAAAGAAGTCCGCACCGCCAGAGAGGCCGCCATTGTCAGCCTCCTCAGCCACCCTTATATCTGCGGCATGAAAGATGTCGTCCGGACAAACTTCCATTGGTACATGATGTTTGAGTTTGTCAATGGCGGTCAGATGCTCGATTACATCATCTCTCACGGCCGTCTCAAGGAAAAGCAGGCTCGCAAGTTTGCCCGCCAGATTGCCAGTGCCCTTGACTACTGCCACCGAAACAGCATCGTCCACCGCGATCTCAAGATTGAAAACATTCTTATCAGTAAAATGGGCGATATCAAGATTATCGATTTCGGTCTCAGCAATCTCTTCTCTCCCCGGAACCAGCTCAAAACCTTTTGTGGGAGTTTATACTTTGCCGCCCCCGAACTCCTCCAGGCTAAGCAGTACACCGGCCCCGAAGTCGATGTCTGGAGTTTTGGTATTGTTCTCTACGTCCTCGTCTGCGGAAAGGTGCCCTTTGACGACCAGAGCATGCCCCAGCTGCACGCAAAAATCAAAAAGGGGCATGTCGACTATCCACCATGGCTTTCTACTGGTATGCTTTGGTCACCAATCGATATTTCGATCTACACTAACATTGCATAGAATGTCGCAATCTAATACACCGGATGTTGCAGACGGATCCCGCCCAGCGACTGACACTTTCAGAGATCATGGTCCATCCCTGGCTGACAAAGGGCTTTAACAGCCCCCCAGAAAACTACCTGCCCCATCGAGAACCCATTCAACTGCCCCTGGACCCTGAAGTTGTTGAGAAGATGCAGGGGTTCGACTTCGGCACAACTGAATACATCACCGCGCAATTGACCAATGTGATCCAGTCGGAAGAGTATCAACGTGCTGTGCGACTGGCAGCACGCAAGGCTACCGCACAGACGCCAGACACGGAAAAAAAGAGGGGAATGTTTGACTTTTACAAGAGGCGGAATTCAATTGGGAGCAGAGAGCAGTTGACGGCCTCTTCCTCTGAAGATATCCAAAGAGGATTGGATCCCGTGAATGCATACAGCCCTCTGCTGTCGGTTTACTTCCTCGTCAAAGAAAAGAGAGATCGTGAGCGGCTCGAGACCGCCGACCCAGGCCCGGTGGCTATCCCTCAGGCTCCAGAAGAGAAGCCACTCAAAATGCCGGACCTCCCAGCACCACCAGCTGCGTATACCAATTCAGCAACTTACGAAATGGCGGGCGAGAAGCCTACAGGCGGGCGATCGCGACCTAGAGCAAGGACACATGGTGAGGACGATATTACCGACAGTCTGAAGAGAGTGGATCTAAACAGTCTGCCACCGGTTCTTCCCCCACAAGTTGAGCAGCAAAAGAAGGAGGGAGCCGCCGCTGGCCTTTTGCGTCGCTTCAGTACTAGAAAGTATCGCAGCCATGACAAGGAAAAGGTGGAACCGTTGCCACCACCACCCACGCCAGCTGTTGCAATTTCAGGTCCCCCTGAGGTAGTTTCTGCGCCCCCAACTTCAGTTCCAAGGAAGAGCTTTAGTATTCGACGGACACGCGATCGTGATGCAGGATCAGCCTCACATCTTCCCGCCAACGCCAATAACCAGCCTGAATTGCTCTCACCTCCTGGAACTAGCAACACTGCCGCCCGCAAACTGAAAGCACTTGGCCGCTCCACCAGTGTTAACTCGGCAGATCTGCGCAGACGACTCAGTCGACGGGGACGATCTTCAGAAGATCCCGGAAATCCTCCACCCACAAGCGGATCAGACAGATCCGAGATGAGTGCGAACAAGACTCGAGCAGCCAACGATGCTGCCTCGGACGACCTTTCTTCAAGCTCACGACATAGTCAGACCTCGCGGGCGAAGTCTCTGGGTCATGCGCGAAGAGAGAGCATACAGGCCCGACGCGCTAAGAGAGAGCAGGCAAAGGAAGCGAATGTGCCCGAGGAGACGGATGCAGAACTTGCAGAAGCGCAAGCAGAAGCCAGTCGGAGTCCAGATGCCGTCAAGCCCGTTTTTCTCAAGGGCTTGTTCAGCGTCTCTACTACCA
The DNA here is from genome assembly GCF_000527765.1 of Bipolaris victoriae FI3. NCBI lineage: Eukaryota > Fungi > Ascomycota > Dothideomycetes > Pleosporales > Pleosporaceae > Bipolaris > Bipolaris victoriae. The sequence goes on along the minus strand of NW_014575360.1, from coordinate 179,285 downwards.
GCACAAAGCCGCTCACCGTCATTCAAGATGACTTGATCAGGGTTTTAGACCAGCTGGGCGTAGAATGGACTGAAATCAAGGGTGGATTCAGATGTCGACACTCACCTAGTATCGACATGAATAGGGCGATGGATTCGCCTGCATCGCCACCCGTCGGAGGACATAAGAGGAGAATCAGCTTTGGGGGCTTCATTGGTGGTGACAAAGAGCGTGACGAACTACGGGACCAGACCCGCAATCCCAACACACCAAAATCACGCTCACGACCATCTCCCGCAGACCGCAGCTATACGAATACTGATGAGTCTGATGGCAGTGAAGACCGTGACGAGCGACGACCACGACGTGCAGTACCTGCTGGCGAAACGTCGACGCATGTACAAAGCGACATGGGCTCCAACATGAACCTCGTGTTTGAGATATTGATCGTCAAAGTCCCTCTGTTGACATTGCATGGTATTCAATTCAAGAAGGTGGATGGAGGAACTTGGCAGTACAAGAACATGGCTCAAACTATTCTTTCAGAGCTTAGGCTATGATGATTCTTTGTTGTAAAGGGAGTAGGAGAGTTTTTGACGTTTTTTTTTCACTTCGGATATTGGCAGGCAGACGTCAATTTTTGGAACTTCAACTATGCACTATAATTCTTTTTCTCTTTTTCGATTGGTTCAGAAGGTTTTGGGAGCAGATTTTTCTTATGAGTAGAACCACCGCCCACGAATTTCATTTGTCATTTGCCCTGTAATGGTTGGAGCGGTCGGAGCAGATGGGAATCTTAGAAGTCTGATATCAATGAATTGTGAATCGAGCTCTCTCTCCCCTTTACAGGGTCGTGACCTGGCTGGACCCTTGCGGTGACTCGTGCTCCTCTCACTGCTGCCTCAGCGCCTTCACTGTATTACTTTGATTGGCGCACTTACAAACGTTATACTGTTGCCCAAGCTGTACCTGACGCGGATGCGCTGTCGATCTCCGTCGAAAGCACAAGCTCCCGCAGGCGCCAAGGCGCTCGCGCCAGTGGGGTGCTTCGCGGCCTCATCTCTCGAGTGCAGCCAGAACAGACTCACCACGCCCCAGTCTCCATCGCCTACCCTTCGACCCACCAGCCTATTCTTTGATCGCTTGTCGCTTTCTATTTAGACCCGCGTAAACGACTTCATCTCACCAATACCCCGCAATACCCGCGAAACCGCTACGACCCGCAGCCAATGCAACATTTCCTCGCGCATCAGCAACAGTATGGCGAGTGGGGTCAGGGCCACCACCAGCAGCCGCAACATCACGTAGCCCAACATGGACAGCATCAAGCGCAGGCCGCCCAGTTGCATGCCCAGCAGCAGGCTCAGGCGGTTCAAGCAGCTGCGCAGCGCCAGTACCACCAGCAGCTTGCGGCCAACAATGGCTCCACGCTGCCCGGAAACAACGCCGTTCCCCGAGGACCTGCCAACGACGTCCAGGCAGCCGATGTCGGCATGACTGATGAGAATAGGCGCGTGTTGGAATGGGTAACCCAGCTTATGAAGCCTGCTACTAGGGAGGCCGCGCTTCTGGAGTTGAGCAAGAAGCGGGAGCAGGTCCCCGAGCTGGCTCTGATTCTCTGGCATTCTTTCGGTATAGCTGCCAGATGTTCAACACTTCAAATGCAGTGCTAATCACTTTCCATTAGGTGTTATGGCTTCTCTCCTCCAAGAGATCATCTCCGTTTACCCGCTGCTTAACCCTTCGCAATTGACCGCCGCAGCATCTAACCGTGTCTGCAATGCTCTCGCGCTTCTTCAATGCGTGGCTTCTCATACTGAAACCCGTGGCCTGTTTTTGAGTGGTATGTTACACGTCCCGTATTGTATTAAACTGGCTAACGACTAACAGCGCACATTCCGCTCTTCCTGTATCCGTTTCTCAACACGACGTCCAAATCACGACCCTTCGAATACCTACGTCTTACGTCTCTCGGTGTAATTGGCGCTCTGGTCAAGAACGACTCTTCTGAAGTCATCAATTTCCTTCTCACTACTGAGATTATCCCACTTTGTCTCCGTATCATGGAGACGGGCTCGGAACTCAGCAAGACTGTGGCGATTTTCATTGTCCAGAAGATCTTGCTGGACGACATTGGACTTGCATATATCTGCCAAACCTACGAGCGTTTCTATGCCGTAGGCACCGTCTTGAGCAATATGGTCAATCAGCTCGTTGAGCAACAGACGGTTCGCTTACTGAAGCACGTTGTGCGTTGCTTTCTCCGGTAAGTTGCTTTGTCGTGCACCTCCCCGTCCTCCATCTAACCCTAGACAGCTTGAGCGATAATGCTCGCGCTCGCGAGGCGCTGCGCCAGTCCTTACCCGAGCCGCTCCGAGATGCTACTTTCTCCTCTGTTCTGCGGGACGACGCTGCCACCAAGCGCTGCCTTGCTCAACTCTTGATCAATCTCTCCGACAATGTTGTCGACGCGGCAAATAACCAACAGCTCATGCACTGAGATGGCGAATGATGCGCTGGCTCTTTGACAAGTTCTGACAATTGGCCTGGGTATGTCCAGTGGTCCTGAACAACCCTTTCTCGCCTTCTGTATATCTACGGCTTCGGCTTTTACTCCATTTGGCACGGTGGCCTGTGTGCGCAACATACCCCTTGGTTTGATCTGGTTTGACTTATGGAAACGGTGTGAATTCGGCGTTAGGGTTTCTCATATGGGATACCCGTAGCAGCAGTCTTTTGTGGCATGTGCTACTTCTTGCATTATTATTTTTCTTCTTTGACTCTGATGGTCATGGCGAGGAGTTTGGGGCATTGCATGGCGTAGTGCACATCCATGCATGGCAAAAAGCGACTGTATATTACTATAGTTATTCTGCCTACGGGCGTGCGAGAAATGTGGAAGTATGGGACGACCTTGTGCATTGGATTTTCGTCTTGTGAAGTGGTTGACAGGAACTGTACAACATACAGGCAGGAGATGGACATATGAATTGATGAATCTGTCTTCCCAAAAGGGATACATGGCCTGACAAATTGTGACTCATATATCAATCTATTCTGTTGGGTCTACATTACTCGCAACCTCATTTACCGTTGTTGCATTCAGATACTGCTGCCTAGTTTCACTAAAGCGGTTTAGCGTGGTATTCGCTAGCGCGCCTCCTCGCCCACATTGAAATCCACTGCTACTCGCCTCTCTTCTTCCCAATACCAACAACCTTGACAGAGCCACCAAAGGAACCGATATCCTCTGGGAGACACATCAGCCAACATGTCGAAAATCTCTGTCGCCGGCGTTCGTACGAACGTTCAACAGCTCCTCGAGTACTCCAACGAGACCAAGAAGAGGAACTTCCTCGAGACCGTCGAACTCCAGATCGGCCTTAAGAACTACGACCCCCAGCGTGACAAGCGTTTCTCGGGAACCATCAAGCTCCCCACGCTTCCCCGTCCTCGTAAGTCGATGGCAGAGAGTATTGGAGTTGGGCATGAGCTAATGGAGGTGAACAGGCATGAGCATTTGCGTTCTCGGTGACCAGCACGATATCGATCGTGCCAAGCACCATGGTGTTGATGCCATGAGCACTGATGTGAGTACTACGGCACAATATCTATCAGAATGTTTCTGACAAAGTGATACAGGACTTGAAGAAGCTCAACAAGAACAAGAAGCTCATCAAGAAGCTCGCCAAGAAGTACGATGCCTTCATGGCCTCCGATGCTCTCATCAAGCAGATTCCCCGTCTCCTCGGACCCGGTCTCTCCAAGGCCGGAAAGTTCCCTACTCCCGTCTCCCACAACGAGGACCTCGCCAACAAGATGAACGAAGTCAAGTCCACCATCAAGTTCCAGTTGAAGAAGGTTCTCTGCATGGGTGTCGCTATTGGCAACGTTGGCATGACTGAGGATGAGCTGATTGGCAACATCATGTTGGCCATCAACTACCTCGTCTCTCTGCTTAAGAAGGGATGGCAGAACGTGGGCTCCTTGACCATCAAGGCCACCATGAGCCCTCCCAAGCGTCTCTACTAGAGTGTTTGTCGTTGCGTCTGCTGGGTTTTTCCGTGGCCATCTGTCGAAAGATGGGTGGCCATGTTTTACCATCTGACGGAATCTCGATGGATATTATTGGATGGGTCTAGCTAGCTTGAATGCATGCATGAACCCGCCACTCTTGATTGTCTTTGTGTCTGCATCGTGATGAGTCTGTGTTGTTGTCGCATGATGTGATATGCTATATGTATTTGATGCTGAGATTGTGCTACGACCTTGACAACCAGCCATCTGTGTTGCCTGACCCACTTGTAGCCCACACCGCACAGGCGTCCTTTGGTAAATTTTTCTCAATGTCCTCACAATTTTTCGCCCACTTTCCCGGCCTCAAATGATGACTAATCTAGCGCTCATCCACGCACGGACCCGCCCCGCCTTCCCGCCTCCCTCGGTCTATAAAGCACAGCCGGCCTCCATCCCTCTTCCTTTTTCCTCATCATCAGTTGGTAATCTACATACCTAAAACAATCGTGGCTCCGCGAAAGCGGCTTGCTGAGAGTTATCCTACCTTTTCCTCTGTGGATAGTTCTCCGTTCCCGGCCCCGTAGAGAGATATCCGCCCGTCTTTCCTTACCAATTGCAATTATCCGTGAAAAGATGGATTGGAGTTGTGGGATGGTGTGGGACATTATTCTTTTTTCTTGCTACACATTTATGGAATGTGTGTTTTTGCGCTTGAGATTTGAGAGTGATGCGATGCTATGTTGTCGTGTGCGAAATGTTGCTTGTGAGCATTCGTGCGGATGAAGCTCTGCAAAAATTTTGTGGGAACATCATCGTCGAATTCAGACGGCATCAACGTCGAGCATCAGAGAGCATCGGTTCAGTGTCAAGTATGAGAGCCTAGAGCATTTTTTGCAATCGTTGACAAGCTCTTTTGGTTGCGATGCGGAGTTCTCGTTGCTGCGTGCTCATCTCATGCCGACTGTTTGATAGCGACAACTACAGCAGGAGAAACCAGACGCCATTCATATGCCTACTATACAAAGTGGAGATTACACGCTATGCAACAAAACTATGCTGTCTAATCCAAGCTCTACAATGCTCCCTCAGCGTCGTCGTGCCGCCCTCCACTTGTCAAATGCATCATCTGCCGATTCGCTGCTGATTCCACATCGCTCGCCCAGCACACTCCATGTACGCATGCGTACAATCTTCTCCACCGCACGCTCGTTGCGCATGAGCGTAGCCAGACTCTCTGTCCTCGCTTCTGCAGGAAAGTAGCGCCCAGAATATGGATCTAACCGCTCATCTACCGTGCGCTCTCTCGCTTTGGCATCTTCAATCTGCCGTAGAAGACTGTCCGGGTCGTCTGGATCCGGCGATGTCGCAACGCCGGCGCAATAGTCTAGTACATCTGATCGCACTGCCCAGCTGGGGAACAGCACTTTTTCCTTGAACCCTTCACATTGCTCTGGATCCAGGGCCCTGGGATGGCCCGGCGGTGATAGCTGTCGTGTGCTTGTCGAGTTGGGATCGAAGCCTCGTTGCGCCGGGGTGAGGAGAGCGTTGAGGTTCTGTGTTATCGAGTCGTCGATGCTGCTGCGGGATATGCGGAGGAAGTCTGTTGTTCAGCCGGCTTGCGTATTAGTTAGTGGGCTGGGGGGAGAATTTGGCAAAGAGACCGAGGGGGTGCGCTCACCTCGGAGTGCAGTTTGGTTGAAGCAGAATTGTGGCGTGAGTTGAGGTTGCGCAGAGGGTTTAGACATGGCGGGCGGCGGTGGAGGATCCCGGTGTTTCCAGAAGTAGGACGCCAGTTTTGAGGATGTTTTCGTTTTTCTTGTTACATGTACAGTGGTGTGACTTTGGGATTTTGCAATGGCAAAGTCATGACGCTTCAACGATGCCGCCTAATCCATGTCGGATGAATGATGTCAGCAGGGGTCGTTGGGGTTGGGGGCCGGGGCCGCTTGACTTTCGCGTTTGCGGCGAGCCAGGCGCGACGCGCCTTGTAGAGTGCCTGCCTGCCTGCCTAGGCAACTATACCCTACCTACCAACAGAGCATGCCCCTCCGCTTCAATGCTTCTCGTTTCTGTTTAAAATCGCGCCTTCCCTTGACTTTACAACCCTCGCCTCGATCTTTGCATTCATCTCCCCGCTTATTACGTCGAAATTGCCTACCGTTGCATTGGAGTGCGGATCACAGTGGTGCTCTCACAGCCATGGCTCCTAAGCAAGCTACACTTGGGTATGTAAAGTCTTCTCAGACTACTCTGGGGTGCGACGATACCCTTAGACAGTCTTTTGGTGGCAATGCAGTGCTGATTGTTTTTCAATAGAAAGTTCTTTGGAAAACCCAACGGCGATGCAAAGCAGCAATCGAAACTAGCCTTTTCTACGAAACCGAAGTCAAGCAAGAAGGATTCAACACCGCAGGAAGAGCCACAATCCTCGCCAAAGGACCTGAAGAAGGAACAAGATGAGGAAGCCGACTCAGATGCAGAGGTCAGAGCGCCGGTGAAGGAGCAAGTAGAATCAGATGGCGAGGCAATGGAAGTCGACAGCGTAAGCTCTGAGACTGGCAAGAAGAGACAAATCAAAGAAGAAGCAGAGGAGGAGTCTGAGGAGGAACCTCCAAGCAAACGTCAACGAAGAAAACCTTCGCCGAAGAAGACGGTCGCACAACCAAAAGCTGAAAAGGCATCGCCCAAGTCAAAGAAATCTGCTGCTAAATCCAAGGCTGCAGAGCCAGAAGATGAGGAAGAGGAAGCATCCACAAAGACCAAGAGCAAGAAGGGCAAGAAGGAGGCTGAAAAGTCTTCTGCACTAGCAAAGGAGGAAACCGAATCGAGCAAGGAGCAAGAAGAGGATGAGGCAGTTAGCTCTGAAGAGGAGCCTGAAGAGGTCAAGGTCAAGGCACGGAAGCAAGTACAGGCAACCCTTGCGTCCAACACCAAGGACCCATATCCCGATTGGAAACCAGGCGAGCCAGTCCCATATGCGGCGTTGTGCACAACTTTTTCGAAGATTGAGATGACGACGAAGCGTCTGGAGATTCTTGCACATTGCTCCTTGTTCTTGAGACAGGTTTTGCGGTTGACTCCATCTGATATGCTGCCGACTGTCATGCTCATGGTCAATAAGCTTGCAGCCGACTATGCAGGTATTGAGCTCGGTATTGGCGAGTCACTAATCATGAAGGCAATTTCTGAGAGTACCGGTCGAAGTTTACAACATATCAAGAGCGACCAAAACGAGATTGGAGATCTGGGCCTTGTTGCAGCCAAGAGTCGATCAAAACAACCCACCATGTTCAAACCCAAAGCATTGACAGTCGAAGGTGTGCGCAAGGGACTGATGGCCATCGCTACTATCGAAGGACAAGGTGCTCAGGGGCGCAAGGTTGATGGAATCAAGAAACTGCTATCAGCGGCAGATGCGCACAACTCTGGCAAGAACATTGATATTGAGAAGGACAAAGGTGGACCCAGTGAAGCCAAGTTCATCGTCCGAACCCTCGAGGGTAAGCTTCGATTAGGCCTTGCTGAGAGGACCGTTGTCGTAGCCGTCGCACAGGCAATGATATTCCATGAGATGTCACTTCAAGGCAAAACACCGTCGACGGAGGACTTGGGCAAAGCCGAAGCTATGCTAAAGACAGTGTACAGCGAGCTGCCAAGTTACGAAGTCATCATCCCAGCAATGATTGAGCACGGCATCATGAACCTGCGCGAGAACTGTCGCCTACAGCCCGGTGTACCTCTGAAGCCTATGCTTGCCAAGCCAACAAAGTCCATCACGGAGGTGCTAGATCGCTTTGAGGGCAAGGACTTTACCTGTGAATACAAGTATGATGGAGAGCGTGCACAGATTCACTTTGTCGCTCACGATGCAAAGATTGAGCTGGCTACTGAAGCACCCAGTGCTGGCAAGAGCGAGCGCGGCGTGTCCAACATTTTCTCGCGCAACTCTGAAGATTTGTCCAAGAAATATCCTGACATTCTCGCCAAGCTGCCGACTTGGGTTAAAGAAGGTACAAAGAGCTTCGTTCTCGACTGCGAGACGGTTGCCTGGGATATGGTAGAGAAGAAGGTGCTTCCTTTTCAACAGCTCATGACGAGGAAGAGGAAGGATGTCAAGGTCGAAGACGTCAAGGTCAAGGTTTGCGTTTTTGCCTTTGATATCCTCTATCTCAATGGCGAGGTATGTATCACACCTCTTGCTTAGTGATCAATTGCTGACATAATTAGGCGTTGGTAACAAAGTCATTCCGTGAGCGTCGCGAGCATCTCAAAGAAGCCTTCGTGCCTGTCGAAGGCGAGTTTGCATTTGCCAAGTATGGCAACACCAACGAACTAGAGGAGATCCAAACACTCCTTGAAGACTCAGTAAAGGAAGGCTGCGAAGGTCTCATGGTCAAGATGTTGGACGGCCCAGAGTCTTACTACGAGCCATCCAAGCGCTCGCAGAATTGGCTCAAGGTCAAGAAGGACTACCTTGCCGGCGTGGGTGATTCACTGGATCTTGTAGTGCTGGGAGCCTACTACGGCAAGGGCAAGCGTACCAGTTGGTATGGTGCCTTTTTGCTTGCCTGCTACAATCCTTCGACGGAAAAGTACGAAACAGTCTGCAACATTGGTACTGGTTTCTCTGAAGCCATCCTGGAAACTCTGCACAAGACGCTTTCTGAGATTGTCATCGATCGCCCGAAGCCATTCTACACACATTCGACTGGTAACAAAGACCAGCCTGACGTGTGGTTCGAGCCGCGATATGTGTGGGAGGTCAAGACTGCAGACCTCACCTTGTCGCCGCGGTACAAGGCAGCTGCGGCTGAAGTTGGCGGCGGTGGCAAGGGTGTCAGCTTACGCTTTCCGCGTTTCATCAAGGAGAGGGAGGACAAGAAGCCGGATCAGGCGAGTTCAAGTCGTATGATTGCGGAAATGTACCAAAGGCAGGAAAGCGTGGCCAAGAACAAGGGGCCTAGTGTTGATGATGACTTCGAGTATTGAACAGCATCGGAATGATAGGGATAGGAAAATAATAACTGTTATGAGGGAAAATGATTGTCTTGCCGTGTACGCTTTGTTGTATGTGTATGTGTGCATGTGTGTGTGTTTTTGACTTGTTACTCCTAGCACTCCCAACAAAAAAAAATGTAGATTGACGCCGGAGTTGTGAACCAGAAATAGTAGGAACTATGTATGATCCCTGCACTGGACCTATCCGCCACCCCTATTTTCCGCACACATGTTGGTATTACGCCTAGTTCTCTGGTTAGCGTCCATAGTGTAGGTATGCAGATCAATGTCAAATGTACATGGGTAAGCGTCTACGGTGAGCTATGTCAGCTGCATTTTTTTTGAAGATTAAAACTTTCCAGGCCAAAACCTGAGCATCGGGTGTTGAAGCACCCATCTATCGTTGTTAGCACCTGCTGCTTTGTACAAACCCCCCCGTCTTCTCCACCACAGGCCAAGCCAAGCTACTGTTTTCACGGGAATAAACGCTGTGTCCACCTCGCCATTTTGTTTCCGCCTCGCCACCCCAAGTGGAACACACATGTACAGTGTGTAAGTGACAATATTAGCCAAGAGCTGCAGGCGAGATGTGAGGTCTGTTTTAGATCTCGATCGCATCTCCGCGGACTGTATCCCGCGCAGGACGTTCCGCGCAAGGCATACCGCGCATATTGATCTGCTCAGCGGCTCACCCTTACGCAATCCTTCCGTTTGTCTTGGACATAGCCCTATAAGCAATCCTTGATGACGGGACTGTAACGGGAAAAAGCGGAGTGCGCCTATGTACCGTCTTTGCATACCGCGTAGGCGCGAGACTATGCACTTCTGGAACGTCAAAAATGGCCACTATGCACCCCACCCTGGAGCGGCAGGTGGCTATCTTTTTTTCTCTCTGTCTATCAATCAGACCACAAAGTCTTCAAACACTAGCGAGATGGGGGAGGGGGGACGAACATCACGTGGCTTGTGTGGGAACAAACCTGTTTGATGAGAGCCCTCTACTGTGGCCGCCAGCAAATTTTGCCTCTGGACCAGCATGGGCAATGGCGACTGACAGAGAAGACAGTGATAAAAGAAACATGTTACGGACAGCAGCAGCGGCTCCACCTCGCCGGCGCTCGAGGGTAGGGAGCGTTGGGCATGGGCGTATGCAGGGCCGTCATGGATGTATACCTCCAGCTGGAATCTCCTTCCAACCATTTTGACTGGCGGTTGGAAAAGAAGCATGTATGACTCTTTGGGCTTTACTGGATTAATCGTCGTGCCGCTATGTGCCTGTAGACAGGATTAGATGGACGCAGGCGCAGTGGCAAACTGCCCTGAGCGCGCAATCTGATTGGCGGACGGATAGCCGGCCTTCTTACACGTATGCGGACGCAGACACGCTGCGAGGACCTGGGCTCGGGCTACATTCAGCAATTCGATACGGAAAGAATGTCGAGTGCCTGAGTGCCCGAATCGGGGCTGGTTGGGTAACAGTAACATTTCAGAGGGTGAAGACTAGAAAGACCACCAGTCTCTTCAGTCGTACAGGCAAGACCGCGGCAATTTTTTCCCCCAAACCCTACGTCGGTCCAGTGCTTTCGTCACATTCTCATATTTGGAACCGGCCGCACCCGCACTTCTCTATTACTACCATTTTATCCCACTCGCTGGTCTGTGGAACTCTTTCCTACCCTCCCCTTCTGTGCTCGAGGCTCGCCCGGCTCCTCTGTCTCTCGAGCAGACAAGCGGCTTCTGCCCCAGTCGGCTTCTGTTGGCCCCCTGTGACATGCAATCACAGCAGTCAAATTCAGCTGCTCCAGGGGAAAGTGCTGGGGGCCGGCCTCTTCGTGCTCTGCTCCCCGCAACATCACCCAGGAGTGAGCCTCCGCCCACACAGTCAAAGCGAGCTCGCGTAACCCTAGCTTGCGCGGCATGCAGAACTCGCAAAACCAAGGTACAGATTTAGTGCCTGCATGAACAAGCAAAGCGGTATAGACGGCGTCTGATGTGTACCTTTCTAGTGTAATGGTGAGCGCCCTCAGTGTAGTGAGTGTGCGGCTCGTGACAGCCAGTGTCAGTACAAGGAAACGGAAACTGCCCAGACCAAGCGTAAGCATCAGGACCTAGAACAGCTGTTCGAGTTACTCAAGTCGCTGCCGTACGAGGACGCGTCCGAGACACTAGCACGAATCAGGGCGGGTGAGGAGCCGCGGGACATTGTCGAAACCATTACGCATGGCAATGTGCTTATGCAGATTGCCACGGAGCTCGGGGGCAACAGGCCTAGTGCTGATGAGAGTCCGACTAAGAGCAGGAGAGGGAGCGTCAGCGGCATTGAAGATGAAGAAAAGACCGAGTCTGAGAGTGCTGGTGGCGTTGGTGCTGGTGCTGGTGCTGGCAGCAGCGGGGATACACAGGAGCTAGAGCCAAGGACGGCAGACGTACCAACGAGAGAAAAGAGCCGGTGAGACAGTCATGAGAAATACTACGCTACGTTTCGGAGATCGCTCCGCACAACCGACAAGCCGACTTTTGACAGCCGTTGCATAGATGGACGGGGGGACCCGTGGAGGAGTGTCCCCCCGTTCATTGATTCGGCCACAGCCCAAACGAGACACGCACGTCGATGTCCCATCTCCCCAGAATTACGCATGAGAACTGGTAGTTTACATTTTCTGTGCGTCCAAAATTTACCTTGTTCTTGTCGAGGCGTCGAATTCAAATCATGTATCCATACTTTATCTTGTCTTCAAGCTGTAAGTCGAAGCAATAATACTACTAGTCATCTCTGATTAAGTATACTCCTAAGTTGTGACTAGAAATGTCCTCGAGAAAGCCTTCGCCGTCAACAATTGCCTTGTCTCCCCCAGGGAGTTCTCCAAGTTAACGTTTGTCCTCCAATCTAACTCTGTCCAACCCAACCCTCCTCGTCGAACAGGACCTCGAGCTTGATTACTTCTCTGTCATTGCCATTTTTACCACCAAGCCTGTTTTTCTGATTATCCTTGCATACACGCTAGACAAGGCCTACCATGTCGGTAAAGGCGGTTCCGAGGAATTGGATGCCCTTGACTGATAGCAAGTGTGACGATTACGAGGCCACACTTGACAGCACTGCGAATACTTGTCAAATATTGGTGACTCTGTTCGCCGGCGGTATACCATCGACTACCACAACAGCATGAACCAGACGGGCAAAGACAACGACCATGGATACAATTCTGCGTGTCCGGAGCACAGCTCTCATCTCCAATCTCGCCCTACTATTCAGCTAGAACTTCGCACTGAAATCTGACATAAAGGTGCGCGTTCTGGGTCCGCTCACACATGGTCATGTCAGCGCTGGATACATCTTTCTACACAAAATCTCATATACACACATAGAACAGTCCACAACCACCGACGAGACATTCTTTTCCCCGACTGCCCGCAAATCACTGCCAGCACGTTCTTCGAACCACCCGAAACCCGCCCTCGCAACTCAGCGCCCCGTTGATGAACCGCGAAGTCCGCAATCTCACGTTCGATATTCCTATCGAAGCCGATTCTCCTCGCCTCAGCGTTCTCTTCAGCCCACGACTCACAAAACAAATCCTATCCGTATACCAGACCACGATTTGAACCATACCTCTCAGAGATGTCTCAGAGCTGTCTACACGCTTTCGTCCCAGGGTTCACACAGTACCTTTATACGTCCCACAATTGTCATACCAGTAGCGCATATATAATCGAGAATCGTCATATGTGACTTGTTCTGCCTACACAGAATGCATTAGTCAATCCCCTCCTCCCTCCTCCCATGATTATAAGACTCTGTCTGGCCGACACTCAACAGAGTCCGTTTGCGTTCCACGCTGATTCCATACACCCACGCTTATTTTGGGGGGAAATGGGAAATTTGACATACGGTAACATGCAGTCCAACCGCTTCTTCCGCGCCAGTTTTTTTGGGCTTGTCGAACACGTAGCACGCATTTTTTTTTTTCAATACAGTATTTTGCAGGCAAAACACTGCTCCCCCACCCCGGAAACTCTTAGCTAGTGGTGAGATTGTTAGCCACCTTGACTTTGAGGAAGAAACAATTCATCCACGTTTGGTTGTTTGACTTGAATGGCACGACTGCATACAACAACTTATCCAAATGTTCTGTTGTTGATTCAAGTAATAGTCAAGAGGTACATCTAGAGAACAAATACAAGACAATAAACCATATTTCCTGTTGCCAAAAAAAGTATTCCAGACTCTTTGTTGTGATCTACGCTGCACCGAAGATTATCGGTAATTGTTGATACGCAAGCGTCCAATTTATGCTTATCTTACAAGGCCCCCTGTACATTTTATACGAGCTAAACGATTCATACTGCGCCAATCGATATTCACAATAAGAAATAAAAATAAAGTTGCTCGTCAGCACTGGACAATTCACATGTGAATATTCAGGATGGACACTGCAAGAGCAAAAAAAAGGATGTCGCTAATACTTGGCGGTACTGGGAACTGTAGACATGTTAGAAGATGTCTCAGGACCACCAATGTTTTGTGAGGTTGAACGTACTCGAACCCAGGCTGGCGCGGATCTGGATCGGGACAACAGAGTTGTCCGCCAGCCACAACGCGACGTCATACCACTAGACCATACCACCGTAAGGTGTTTGATGTTGTTTTGATGGAATTTTGAATATTTGGAGACATTATATAGCAAGTGATTCAGAAGATTCGCAGCTACGACAAGATTGCTGTGTGCAGTCCCACCATCGCCTACGTAAATGGTGGGGCAGGGACCCCCGGCAACATCGTGCGCCTCATGTTTTCACGTGCATTGTCGGAATTGGAACGTAGTTTGAAGAATCTGACCTCCGTCCTTTGGACGTACCTCACGCATGGCGACTTTGAAGGGCATTGGCTATAGCGGCTCGCTTGATGAATATATGCTCTGTTGGGAAACTCTGTATTGGCCCACGTTGAGGCACTGTGACAGGAACAAAACTCAAGCATATTCATAGATAGCAATTTAACTTGAAGGTGAAGCTTGCATTTGTTTGGTGCTTATGATGAGGTTATCTTTTTCCAAACAGAGTAATCGTCCGAACTATCTCTCAAGGCATACGCAGGTAGCAGGTGGTTTCTAAATTACCCTTACACACAGAATGAACAACACAGTGTGTACCAATTCTCCAAGTTATGTTATGATAAAGATTGTAAATGGTTGACTACTGCATATTCATCAGGGAATGTTGAGCTGGAGCGAGAATGGATCGGGAACGGTGTTAGGCTAGGTCGCCCGTTCCGATTCGATTCCGGTTTTGCCGACAAGTCGGGAAATTTTCTGGATGCGCAAAGCAACACTCCAACAGCCATCTCAGCCAAAAACACCAACCATGGCCGAACCAGGTGCGCAGACCCCGCCTGCTGGCGGGGCATCCCCAGGGTCTGGGAAACGTCCAAGGCCTCCAAATCCCGTCTGGAGAATGATGGGTACGTTTTTTCTCTCTTCTTTTGCCTGGTAATAGGCTTCCAACTAACAGTCACAGGTCTGCCAAACTTTCGCTTTAAGCTACCGTCGCGCAATTGGATGATATTCCTTTCTATTACTGGATCATGGACTGCGGCGGTAACGTACGATCGCCGGCAGAAAAGGCGCATACAAAAGAAATGGGCAACGGTGGTGGAGCATATTGCACATGAGCCACTCGACGTACATCAGCTACCCCGAAAGCTCACGGTATATCTATCTGCACCACCGATGGATGGCTTGGTGTCTGCGCGCGATCACTTTCACGAGTATGTTAAGCCTATTCTTGTTGCAGCAGCGATGGATTGGGATGCGGTTGAGGGTCGAAGAGAAGGGGATGTCAGAGCAGGTTTAGCAGAGCGGATACGAAAGTTGAGGAAGAGAAGAGGAGAGCCAACTGCTGAGCCCATAGAACCAGGTCTTGCGGAGGATCTGGAAGGCTTAAGGCAAAGAGCAGGAGTAAGCGAGTGGCCTGGCCCTGGAGGAGATATTGTTATCGGAAGACACACATGGAAAGAATATGTGCGGGGACTGCATGAGGGCTGGTTGGGTCCATTGGACCCTCCGCCAGCGCCAGAACTGTTGATAGAGGCAAAGCCAGTGGAAAACACTACCACCATACCTGCTACAGCCGACGACGCATCTCCCACAGCAACCACCAATCCCGAAAAGCCAGAAGAGGCAGAAAAGCCAAAAGAGGAAGAGAAGAAAACGAAGAAAAAACAACCCCCACCTTTTATCTCGACAGCCGAATATCAGAACGCGACGCTTTCTCCAAACTGCCCCCAGGCCCTCGGTCCTGCGGCCATCATTCCTTTCCCGCACCTTCTCGGCTTCTTTAATTTCCCAATCCGCATGTACCGCTTCTTGAATCAGCGAAAGGTAGCGGAAGTCGCTGGTAAAGAGACTGCAGCTGCAGTTCTGGGTGCGTATCGACCTTTCGAGTCTTCAGGTGAGGGTATCGACGGGGAGCCAGAACAGAAACAAGTACTCGCACATGAAGAGCCAGACTGGCACAAGAGCGCGAAGAAGCGGGAAGAAGGAGAGACAAAAGAGAGGGTTTTACTAGAGGACATGGTATTGGATCCGCGCATCGCAGAACGCATGAGGCGCTTCGCATTGGACGCCGAGGTTGAAGAGCGTGCAAAGGCCATTTCTGTACCAACAGGATCATCTTGGTTCAGTTCTCTTTGGCCAAAAGAGAAGCCCAAGGCCGCTTGGGAAGGATTGAGTGACGACTAAAGCACTCACAGCTACCACCATCTCCCCTTCTATTATGTGTTTATAGCAGTGGGGACCTGTAAGAGTAGACATGTACCATGATAGCATCTAGCAGCGTGAATGATACCATATAAATTTCTTGCCGAGAAAAAGATCCCTTTCTTCTGGTCATATGGCATGTCCCCACGCCAACCTAGAGACCAGAGGTAGTAGAGCTTGGCATTGACCAGCTGCCCCGCCAATGGTCCGAAGGAAGCTTCGAGTCGAAATGCTATCGCGCCACTCACAATCTACAACAACCTCCGTACGGTGTAAAACACGTGTCACAAAGTGTACTGCTAGAGTGAAATAGTACAAAACACTCTACAGCCAGTTCGCGACACGCTTTCAGACAGCACACATACAGCCATCATGGTAAACTGCCCCACTCTATGCAAGTAAACTTAGTTGACAACAATAGGCTTTCCAATCCAAGAAGCGCCTTGCGCTTGCGATCATCGACTTCCTCCAGACTTCACAGACTGATGGCTCAGTAGCGCCCGATGACGCGGAACAGCTCGAGGTTGCCGCCAACTGCATCAGCGAGGCGTTCAAGGTCGACCTCGACGACCAGGCTGCGAAGAAGGACGCAATTGGTGACCAGAACCTACTCGCAATCTATAATGTCTACGAGAAGCTCAAGGGAAAAACAACTGCGACCACCGAGGGCAGTTCATCTGCAAAGGAGGCTCGCCCAGCAACACCGCAGACGCCTGCTGCTAGCGCATCAGGACCTGGAGGGCCCAACAAGGATGAAGCTGAGAGGCTGAAGGGACTGGGTAACGAGGCGATGAAGAAGAAGGACTACGAATCTGCCGTTAAGCACTACACTGCTGCACTGGAAATCGTACCACTCAACCCCATCTACCTTTCCAACCGCGCCGCTGCGTACTCGGGTCAGGGCAAGCACGAGCTGGCCAAGGAGGACGCCGAGATGGCAGTCGCTGCCGACCCTAACTACTCCAAGGCATGGTCACGTCTTGGTCTCGCAAAGTTCGTGCTTGGTGACGCAAAGGGTGCTATGGAGGCGTACAAGTCCGGTATGGATGCTGAGGGTGGTGGCTCAGATGTCATGCGTAGGGGATACGAGACCGCCAAGAGAAAGGTGGAAGAAGAGGGTGGAGACGTAGGTGCTGCCGATGCGCCTCGAGGTGGTGCAGGTGGCGGTATGCCTGACCTCTCTTCGCTGGCTGGTATGCTCGGTGGTGGCGGAGGCGGAGGCGGTATGCCTGATCTCGCCGGTCTCATGCAGAACCCGATGATGAGGCAAATGGCTCAGAACCTGATGAGCAACCCGGATATGATGAACAATCTTATGAATAACCCAAGGATAGCGGAGATGGCTCAGCAATTCGGTGGCGGCGGTGGACGAGGAGGAGGTGCAGGCGGAAGTGGTGGTGGTGGTGGCATGCCCAACATCTCCGATCTCATGAACGACCCAAGCATAGCTGAGATGTAAGTGGAGCGGCCTAAAGCGAAATGACAAAAGCTAACAACTTATTAGGGCCCGTAACTTTATGGGTGGAGGCGGAGGCGCCGGTGCCGGTGCTGGTCGCGGAGCAGGAGGCGCCCCCCAATAAGTCGTCGACTAGTGTAGTACAGGCGATAGCATGATTGCTACAAAGTGTATTTCACGAGCAAAAATAATGATACCATGTTCACTTTGGTGGTTTCCTGTCACTGACTGGAAGGCTTCTACTTATGTGACTCTTGTGACCTAGGCGCGTTCCTGAGGCGCGTTCGCAGGCACAAATCTTCAAGAGTTTCTGCGGCCAGCTGTTACATCTATCCAGTTTCCCAGAAAATAAAATCATATCCGCAGCCCTGTGCTGCTCGATCCATGAATCCGTAAACTTGGTGCTCCTATCACTCCATCACTTGATATCCCACGCTTCCTCTCCCCTCAATCCAACTTCAATCCCCACAGCCCATCTCCCAGATAATGACCCGCCTCACACGCCTGTCCCTTCTTAACCTTCTTCATCTCCTCCGTCCCCATCTTCAGCACGCCAACCATACACGCCGTCTCCTTTCCCTCAGCCTCAATAACCACCACAGCACCCTCCTTCAGCTCCTCCGCCCCATATTTCTCCTTATCCTCGTCGCTCAAATCAGCACCGGGTAAGCGGCCACCCGGGGATGTGAGACCGGGCGCCATGAGCGTAGCGCCAGAGAGCACGAAGCGGATTGCACCGCGGTCGATGCGCAGACGGTTGAATGCAAAAGGGTATTTGTGCACGAGGGTGAGGTGCGGGAGGAGTGCGTCGTCCATGTGTTGGAAGAAGAGGGGTGTTGAATTTAGGGTGTAGAGAGATACGCGGTCGGGTCTATAAGTAATTTGCAAATTTACTGTTAGGTTTTATCCATCTTTGTCGGAAAAAGGGCGTGGTGGTTGGTATTTGGGGAGGGGGAATACGTCTGCTGCAGATGGATATGTAGGACGTTACGAAGAAGACGTACAGCTTTACGAGATCCAATTGCTCTTTTTTGGGCAGTATGTCTTCGATGTAGGGTTCTAGCTTTGGGTATTCTTCGAGGACTTTGGAGCGGATGCCGCGTTGCGCGCTAGATTTTACTTTGGATTTCGCGCCAGGGGTTATGCTGCGGTTTTGTTAGCTTGGTTTTTCGTTTGTGCAAATTTGGGTTAGAGAATGAAGCTGACTCTTTCTTGAACATTTTGACGGTTGCAAGTTGGAGGTAGAGGTGAGTTACAGGGTGTGTGCTTGGTGTTGAGACTTGCTTGCGGCTGCCCCGCGGTCGCACAGGTGCCCCTCACTGGAACGCGCTAGTGGGCTGCTGTTCAGGGCTCGCGTACCTGACCTTTACTTTTGATCAATGCATTCTTAGATATCGACGTATGGATAGCTGATTTCGAATCTTGCGTGATTTATCGTTTAGCACCATGAGTTGTGTTAGGCTTACAATTATAACGTTAAGGCGTATACACATGGGTTGTTATTAATGCCGGGGCAATGTCAGGGCATTGCCCAGCAATTGTATAGATTAGCATTAGAATAGACTACAAAGAATTGGATTAACCTCCTCATGTACACTACCACAATTCGAGTACATAGCCACGATCAAGGTAGCCCCCTCCCGCTGTTGACAGCGTCTGCTAGTTGACTCGTCCCCGGTCTGTTTTCAGCGTATCTCTCGTAGCTATCCAGATAAAGCTCATCGGTGCTCGTAGTCATCCTTACACTCTTATCCGCTTCAATCGCATCGACCCACTGCTTCCACCTGCTCCCCGCCTCGGCCTCTGGCCATCCCCTGTACGGACCCAACACTCTTCGTAAACGGATGATCCAAGGTGCAATCTGCACGTCTACGAAGGAAATATGGGGACCAAGGAAAAAAGGCCCAGTAGGATCTGCTGCATCGACGAGCTTTCCGATTTGATTACGAAACTCGGTGGCATGTGAAACTTGATCGCTTTGGTCCTGAGCTTGAAGGAGCTTGTAGAAGCACGGAATAATGTTGCGGTTGATGTGGTCGGACCAGAGTCTTGATGTAGCACGGCTCTGAGCGTCAGGAGGTAAGAGAGGTGGACCCTTCTGAAGGTCTTCAAGGTACTCCATAATGACAGTAGACTCATGGGTTGACCATGTTGGGCCATGCCTTAGCGCAGGTACCAAACCACGTGGATTGACGTCAAGAAGACTCTGTGGCTTTTTGTAGGGATCAACTTCAATGTACTGATAGGGTATTTGCTTGTGCTCTAGTGATATCCAGACACGCTGCACGAAGGGACTTGGTCATGTTAGCACTGCATGTATGACGTCATCTAGTTGTATGGCGTGCTTTCGGATTTGGATAGAAGACTTACCAAAATGCGCTGCCGTACAGCTTGAGATCATCTTCTTTCGAATGATTCTTCACTGTTGTCAAGGCATTGCCAGTGGCCTTTTTATGGTATGTCTTCTTGGAAGGATCTCCGCCCTGGTTGGTATCGGTCATCTTATGTCGTACAGATATGGTAGTGAATCGTAACTTGAATTGAGTTTCAAGGGAACAGGTAGATTGGTGAGAGAAGATTTGAAAAGATGAAAGACGACTCGTATGGAGTGATGGTGGTTGATGGGTAATAACACGAATAGGGTTGAAAACAAGAGGCATTAATGTTGTGTTGTAGTACCAGAGAATTGTTTGGTGAAGAAACTGGGCCAAAAATGCAAGTAGGGCAAAACCCGCGCATATGAGATGCTGGGGTGGAGGGTTTTTAGGCAAGCATCAATATGACGTATGCGCTCAATTCCCTGGCATGATAGGCCTTCGTTACACGCTATCATGACCAGGTCTTTCAACAGAGCGAGAAAGCAACATGTAACGCACAATGGAAATGAGGAGCTTACATGTGATTTCTTTTTGTCTTCTTTGTCCGCTTTCATCTGCCATCTGATAACACTATTTTTCTTCACTCGATCACTTTCTTCAAGGGTATGTTTGTGTGGCCCCGCAACGCCATCGCCTTTGCCATTCCCACCATTTCCGTTCACCCTTTGAAAGGTGTAGAACTTTTGGGGTGGAAGACTAGGTGGCGGCATATACTGTTGTAGGTTCAACTCTGGTTGGCCACTCATATTTGGAGGCATGTTCCAACCTCCAGCTGGCTGCTGTGGCAGCAAAGGACCTTGACCGAAGAACTGAGGATTTGGGTTCTGATTTTGGTCTACCACCTGACCCGGATTCATTGGTGGTTGTGTTGGTATCGAACTTGGTCCGTCATTCTCGGTACCTGGAGGCCGGTGTCCAAGCTGTTCTTCATACTCTTGACGATCAAAAAACTCGGTGATTTTGATCTTCACATCGCACAAATCTCGCTCTCGTGCTATTCTCTTCCGCTTCTTCTTGTCTGGATCTGTGGACTTCTTGGTCCCTGGCGGACGCCCCTTTAGCCGGCAGTCCCAGTAATGGGATACAAAGCGCTTGCGTTTGTGTTTTTGCGTCGAGCGATGCGAGTAGATGTTGTCAATGTGTGGGAAATAGGTTTGGAACCTTGATTTGGATTAGGGCGCAATCATGCAAATAAGCATGGGAATTCTTACTGCTCCTCGGTCAACGTAATCATGTCATCCACGTGAAAAAGCTTATTCCTCCATTCTTCTAAATTTGGCGGGTTTGGAATGAGTTTGAGGCCTTGAAATTGACCATGGCTCGAGAATGGGGCGTCATCACTGTCATACTATCAGCAGCTGTTTAGCAGAACAACAGCATTCACGTCTAGACGAGTTGAAAGAGTCTGTGCAGCTTTTGTGTAGTGTATTGACAGCTGATATGCGTACAGAAACCTTCAACGCGATCTTGATTGTGGCGGGCGGTATCAACGTACCCGTCGCGCCCTTCCTGACGCTGCGTGTGCGTCTGTGTCTGTGTCTGTGTCTGTGGTTGCGGTTGCGGTTGTGGCTGCTGCTGGAGAGGCGCCTGTTCTACGTGCTGTGGCAATGGGTGGGTCGTTTGGAGTGCGGTCGGCACAGACGGCGAGAAGGGGAGCTGCTGAATTGGCTTTTGCGCTGCCTCGGGTGCAGCGATATGGTAGTGTTGCTGGGCATGTTCCTGGAGCGGGGGAGGGGGCGCATCCATGAAACGCGGGCTGGCGACATGTTGCTGGTAGCTTGCAGCCGGGAATGGTGGATAGGGTCCAGAGGGTGGCAGGCCACGCTGCTCAAAGTGGACGGGCAGGGCATGCGACGAAGGCTGTGGTTGAGGCGGGCCGGTCAGGGCGTATGATTGCTGGTATACTATGTCGGTGGTGTGTAGGGTCTGAAGCTCGGGCAGCCCCTGGTGGTGGGGGTACAGCGTGCCATCGGTCGACTGGTGGAGCGTCTGAAGGGACTCAGGGTGCAATCGAAGCTGCTGCTGGAGGACGGGCGAAGAGGCTTGTTGCATGATGGCGCCGTTGTTGGACGCTGCTTTAGCCCAAGCCGTTTCCGTGAGAGAGGCTGCTTTCCCGATGGTCCCCGATAGCCGGTTTGCCGCCTGATATTGCTGAGTATGCGTATGTGTATGTAAGTATATATGTATGTATTCCAGCTCGAGGCACGCGCTTCACATGGAGAGTCCCTAGTCTATGTCGCGACACTATCTTGTTTACTTCTTTGTCTGATTCAGCTCTGTATGTGGCTTTTTGTCCAGCTGCACGCCTAGAACAGCATTCAGCCGCCTGACTGGGCAGCGCTTGAGCTTCAACGCTTTGGCAGCACCGCCAACTTTGGGTCATCTCGACACTCAAGCACACACTACAAACGTCTCTTCGCATATCCGCCCTTTTCCTCTCGTCTAAAAGATCAAACCCAGTCCCATCAAAGGAACCGCTAACCCGCAACGCCATGCCCATGCCGTGACGAAGAGAAGCATAATCATAAACACAACCAAATCCACCTCCATTTACTCTCCAGGCAGCAAATTGCTCTTGACAGCAAACATCTTGGACGTGACACCCGCCGTGAAGCCATCTACCTGCCTTGAGTACTGCTCCACCTGCCTCGAGTTGAGGAGCGTCTCCAGTCTGCTTGGCTCTTGGGGCAGCTTGAATAGCCTCTGCCACTCGTCTTCTGGGAGGAGTGACTGCTTAGAGGCAGTGCGCGCAGCATTCTCTGCTTTGCGCTTTTGTTGCCAGGCGGTAATCTTGGCCTGCTCACGAGCGAGAGATCGCTGGTAGTATTGGTAGTTGTTGATCTCAGTATGGTGATTCTCAATGCTCTCGAGGAGTAGATCGCACGTCTTCTCCAGGAACGGGTCGATTGAGAGGTCAAGCGAGTCGTAGTTGGGAAACAGAGGTGGCTGAGGGATGTTGGGATCTTGCTGCAGAGCAGCTAGGTTGGGTGGGAACTTGAGCTCCTCCTTTGGTGCGCTCGATGGCAGTTGGTGGAGAAGAGAGGTGAGGAGGTGTGAGTTGTGAATGGTAACTGGAAGCTCGACTAGGATGTCGTGGTAGCGAAGGCCGCTCTTTTGTAGACTGCACTTGTTAGCATTACTCTCCGGCTATGTGAATGTGCATGCATACCTCTCAGTCGTGAACTTGCCCTCCTTGTATGCCGTAACAAACGAGGGCGAGAGCCTATATGCGCGCAGATTCAGGGTACCTTGCGAGCTCCTGCTCACATCGTAGACCAAGGCAACAGTTCTCTCGTTTGGCTGGCTCTGGTAGAAGTATTGGTTCTCGATTGTGTTCAGGTTGACAAAGTTGCCCATGCTTGTGCTGGTATACCAGCCCACGTTGTTCGCATCCACATTGACTTCACGAAGAAACTTGATCATCTCGTTGCTGTAGGCAATGTTCTGCTTCGCGCGAGGGGCGGCTGCGGCAAGGTTTGCGGCGGTCTCATTCTGTCCATCGGCCTGTGCGGGAGAGACGTCGGGGAAAGGGAAAGAGTTTGTGATCTCCAAGACATTGTTCTTCTCCATACCGACTATGCTGCCAGTCGCAATCGAAGGGAACGACTTGCCGCTAGCAGTGGCAATCTTAATCGCAACCTGAAGGCCAAACGTCAGCCCCTCATTCTTGCAGCGCACTTGAGAAAAGCATCTTGATGGCACAATAGCGGGGCGCACAGTGGGGTGCTGTCTCTGCGCTTTTCCAACGTACCAAAGCATCGATCTGTACTGTCTTGAACAGCACATCCTTCTGAGTGTCCGCCATCGTGAAGTCGGAGGTATACGTCGTGGGAAGACTCGGCGAGAATGCTAACGTTGGGCGTCCGTCGTGTCAGGAAGCAGAATTCGGACTCAGTGACTCTGCCAAGATTCACGCTGCAACCTAAGCGAACACATAGCGCTAGCTCTAAAATGGTCAAGCCCGTCCTTCCTCATCCCCTCTAGATACCCATGAAAAGGGACAGAGCATGGGTTAAGGCTCTGCTCGATAGTTTCTACAGAATCACGTGGGATATCTTCATGAAGATGTAAAAAGAGCTAATAACAGTTCAAGATTTAAGACAACAGCGCCCCCATAGATGCAATGGTATCCAACTGATAATTATGAGTGCAATGATTCCTCCCGTTTGTTCGTTATGCCCCAGTGTACTCCAGTACGACAAAAAAGCCTGACTTCAAATCATGTCCTGGTCCGAGCCGCCTTTTCCACCTTCTACATCTTCCGGAACTTCTAACCCTGTAGGTGATTTCTCTTCCTCGTCTCTAATCTCAACCACCTCCTTGGAAACACAAGGTGCGTTTACTTCAACAACATTCTTCCGTTTCTGATTGCTATACGGATTCCATCGGGGTACCACGGGCTGACGCTGTGACTTGCGATTGCTAGCTTTCGGGTTCCTTGCGATGGAACCATCATCCATGCGCATCCATTCTGTATCTTCATTATCGATGTGATCTGAAATATCTGCATCATTCTCGTCTTCCCAAATCATGAGATTGGTCCCGTTAATCTCTATTGATCTGCCACCAGTGCGAGGAACGAAGAAAACATCATCGCCAGTCTTGCTGAAGTCTTGTTCCCAAGTCTCCTTTTGTTGGAGCTTGAGAATGTATTCCATTGGTAAAGCGTACAAGACATTGTCATCCTTGTCGTAGAGCTCTTTGAGCGGATAGTCCAGGCAAGCCAGTCCAAATTTACAGTCGATTCGGCTGGATAAAGGGTGTATGCGACCACCAAAGATTTTCAGTTCAAAGGAGATTCCACTTTCTGTCCACATGTTGTCGCCAAAGAAAACTTCTGGCTCAGAAAGTAGAGGGTGATCGTGATGTGGCCCAGAAACCTCGCAGAAATGAGCTACTTCATGTGCCAGGCATGTAGCCAAAAACATGTTGTATCGCAATACCATGGCTGGCTCGCGATATCGTAGCAGGCTGAGCTTTTTTGCAGTGGTGTAAAAGTCTGAATGCAAGCAGATCCGGCTGGTATGACACTTGTGGTTGATTTTTCGCATCAAACCATTCTTATAGTCTTTTACTAACCCCATTGACGCGTATGCAGTCTCTGGCGGCAAAGGGTCGTGATGGAAGTAGAAGTGCAGCGTGTCGATTTGGTTATCCAGGAAGTTTTTGAATGTTGCTCCGCGCTCTTCAGACCATGTTACGTCTTCCTTGATACGAAAGCATGGCTGGCCATACATTGCTGAAGTTTCTTGACAACGCTCCCGCTTCCCAAAAACGAGGGTATGCCAAAAGTGAGCTGTTGCCCGAGAGGTTACCAGCAACGTGGCAAGCTGTAAGGCTGGTTTCATCACCTCATAAATCCCATCCGGACAGCCATGCCAGTTTTCCAAACGAAAGATTGGGTGGATGTCATTGTCAAGCGTGCACACCGGTGGAGGTCCGTTCTCCCCAAAGGCCACGGCTTGCTTTTTGATCAAATCAACTGGATCAAACCCAAGCTTCACCGCTTTCTTCTTCGAGTTTTCCTTACGATGGCCTAGAAGCCTCCGGTACTTCTCCAACGCTTTCCGATCGGCTATCTGAGCAAGATGGTGGTTGATTGAAATGCTCAGCTGGAGGCCAAAGTCCTTGGGAACCTCGATTGTCGAAGGAGTAAAGGACAGCGATTTTTGATAACTCAAGACATCGGGTAGATCATTGACTAGCTTGTCGATGCATTCGTCCATGATCTTGCCCTCTTTCATTTTGTGAAGGATCACCGCGTTTTCGCCCGTGTCTTCAGCCTGCAGATCGCCATCACCGCCACCAGGGAGAAGGTGTCGCAGTTTCTTCGACAAAGCTGGAGGCGGTCCACATTCCGGAGGTGGAGTGACTGACTCTGTGGGTGTCCAATCCATACTATCCGGGTCTGGTCCCAGAAAAGCAGCTTTTGGTACATCATTCTGGGCTGTCGCTTCTTCCTCAGGCTCAAAATCTTGCCTCAATCGATCCTCAATGAGCTGGGTTGTATGGAGCATCGCTTCATAAGCTTTACGATACCTAAAAGGATCCATTCTGGCCGGCGTTAGTATCCTAGAAGGTTATGGTCGGATGAAGATCGAGCCAAGAACTGCGCAGATTTAAAGCCCAACCGAGTTGTATGCAAGAGATGTGAATGTAAGTGGATGTGTAAAACGTCGGTTCGCTGAGTTTGAATGTCCTCCACGAAGCTGGGTTGTTTGTTTGAGATAGCACGTTCCGCGGTTGCTCCTGCGGGGAAGCAAAGATTCGCGCAGGCCGTGTATATTGTTTTCCACTTTGTCCTCGACTAGGCCAGCAAGGAGAAGTGAGACATCCAACTCCAGCCATCTCACCGAGTTTTGGTTTCAAAGCGACGGGTTGTATTGGTTGCTATGAGAAAGGGGGTTCGCGGGTGGAGGGCATGTCTTACTCAAGTCGACGAAACGATCAACATTCAAAACCAAGAAGCCAAGGCTGCAGAAATGCCAGCAGCGTGGTGGAGATGAAGAGTGGACAAGGGTCGGTGTGAGTTGTTTAGCGTAGGCAGTAGTAAATGCCAAGACCCGCTTTCTTGCTCGCCTGAAAGCGCGCGTCCCTTGTTGACCCATCAAACATTACATCAGCATCGCCGCCAACTGTCCTGAGAGACAAGAATTTCGTTAGTGAAGCATATTCGCCTATGTTTCCTTGGAAACTCATAGACATATATTTACCAGGACCTGAGCGTAATCCAAAAGCAGACTGTCTGGCTGCCTACTTTGCATTCCAGTGTACGTACTCAGCAGGTGTTTGGGCTCTCAAAAGCTTCTATCGACAGGCTAAACCTAATCTGTTATATTTCCAGTGGGGCGCTAATAGCCAAACAAACTTGGACTTGCTCACTTACACGCAGAGTTGTAACTATCATTTTGTAGCTTAAGTCTATCTTGGCTAGCATTAGGATGCACTTTTCAGAGTGACAGTATGGCGAGAGTATTTGCGCCAAAGTGTATCCACTGTGGAACACACGTAGATGCGCAACATGCAGCATCAACTGGTATTACGTCGGTCGCAGCCGGACAAGACCAACGATCCGGTAGATTTACCGTTATTTGTATATTCATTAGCTTTTTTATCGGTTCTACGAAAGGCTCCATATATTAGGTACATGATAGCTCGGCTGCATAACAACAAGTCCTTTTGAAATATCCTTGGAAATTTTGTTTATATTGGTACCAAAATATATTTGCTTGCAAAACTAAGGAGATCTACTTTAGAGATATGAAACTAAGGGTATGTCTATCGAGAACAATGTGCACTAAAACTCGGGTAAACAGACCATTGTGGACACAGTACTATCTCTTTTTATCTAAGTCCTCAAATCGCCAGCAGAGCATGGGAGATAACTGACCAACGTGTTAGCTTGGCGAGGGACCGAGCATTCAGTAGTTATTGAAACGGGTAAAACTAGCTAACCTCAACGTAGAAAATCCAACTATGCAGATGCCTTCAAGAAGCATCTTCTGGTTTAGACTTCATATTCCTTCTGGCGTGCACTTGACCATTGGAAACACAGACTAACCTCTTCAGATATTAGCGTGACCCCCACAAATCGGTATCTGCAGACGCCGATCTCCAACTTTTTTCGAGCTCAGCACTTTTGCGACAACGCGATCGCAAACCACATTACACAACCTATACCCTTTTTCATTCTCCAGTTATGGCGCCTGTACCGAGCGAGGATGTATCTTTGTTTCACACTGAGCGTATCTCGCAATACGTCTCTATCCCGCCTTCATGCCTTTCGGATCCCTTCTCAGCAGTATGCGCGACTGTATTATCACCATTGCTCCTCACCTACTTCCCGCCCGCAAATGGTGTAGTGCTCGCATATGAGGATGTTGAATTAAGCAGCACGCCTCCGACCGCATCTGCCACCAAATCGCATTCGAAACGTGCGCAGAACGACTCGGAACGCAACAATGATTCTCACGCCGAGCCTTTGCTTTTAAAACACGTCGATGAATACGCTGCACCCTTCCTCTGGGCAACTGCCTCGTTCCTCGTATGGCGTCCGGTTCAGAATGCATACCTACAGGCCCATATTACCGATCATGCGAAAACGCATATCACACTCGCACATCTCAACACTTTCCCCGTCAGCATCCTCAAGGAAAACATGCCTGCAGACTGGTCATGGCACCAGAACGAATCAGGCAAAGTGAAGAAAGGCTGGGACGACAAACTGTCAGATGAAGGCGGCTGGTGGGTGAACGGCAAGGGGAAGAAGGTGGAGGGTGAACTGCGGGTCAGGATACGCAACATTGATGGCAGAATGGATGGTAAAGGAAAGGGAAAGGGTTTCCTGCGTGTTGATGGTTCTCTACTTTCTCAAGAGGAGGAGAAGGCGGCAAAGGCGGCACAGAAGGCAGGAAGAGGAAACAAGAAGACTACAACAGACGCAGCGAGGACACAGCAGCGGAGAGATGAGACCAACGGAGATGTCATAGAGGTTGATTCAGAGTCTGATTGAGGCGCCCTGGGCAGTACTGGGCGGCGCATTGGCGTGGTTGCATGGCTTGTGGGTTCCGAGACCATAATTGCATTAAGACGGAGTTATGGCGTTGAAAACAGCAAGATGCATTTCTCAGCATCTATGATACCACCAAATACAAATATTCTAGAACTGGAATGCCTTTTTTTCTCGATATTCATGTGCACAGACCAATCAGACAACACATACCTCCGAGGCTCCGCAAACCGCGGCTTCAGCCTTGACCCTCACATCCCACCTTGACCACCAGATCACTCTCTTACCAACCATTGCCATGTCGTCCTCCAAGAAATCGTCATCCTCATCCTCGCGCAAGTCGCGATCGCAGCCCGAAGCGGTTTACGGTCCACCGTACTCTTCATATGGAACGACCTATAGCTCCACGTCGCCATTCTGGACAATTGGCACACTATTCGGTGCTTCGAGCGTCGCGCTCGGTGCTTTTGGGGCTCATGCGTTGAAGCAGCGCATCTCTGATCCAGCCAAGATTGCCAGTTGGGGTAATGCTGCTCACTATCAGGTATGCATTTTACTATCTTTGCTGTCACGACCTCTACAGTCTCTTCCGCTTCGCCACTTGAGTCCTTGTTGAGCCCCAGAACCCCGCTAATGCACAATGCAAACAGCTCATGCACTCAGTCGTTCTGACACTTACCGCTGCCGTTGCGCCGGCGAACAAACTCGCCATGAGTCTCTTCACGGCGGGCATGGCCATGTTTTCGGGTAGCATATATCTGCTCGTTTGGGATGCGAAGAAATACAAGTCGGTAGGACCCGTTACACCAATTGGCGGGCTGTGCCTCATTGGAGGTTGGATTATGCTGGCGGCAAGGAGCAAATTGGTTCTATCCAGGGCCAGGTAGAACATGACTACCGGGAAGAGTCTAGAGTATGACTACAATAAGCTTTGGCGCAGTATGTCAAGAAGCGCTGGCAGCTATAGAC
Organism: Bipolaris victoriae FI3; assembly: GCF_000527765.1. Classification (NCBI taxonomy): domain Eukaryota; kingdom Fungi; phylum Ascomycota; class Dothideomycetes; order Pleosporales; family Pleosporaceae; genus Bipolaris; species Bipolaris victoriae. Next base: position 150,221 of record NW_014575360.1, on the reverse strand, counting down.
ACGAACATTGCTTCGCTCAGATTTACAATGAAGAACATGAACAAAACGATAGAGATGAGATGGAATTTGGCATTCTCTTCATGATTCTAGTCTGACAACATGTCACTACCCTCTAGGAATTGTCAGCTTTGTATCAAGGGAATCCTTGTACCGGCACGGTGCTTGACCACGCTCCACTCGACAGCACGTGTCTCTTGTCCGGCCTCGCTTTAGGGTCCAAAATGTCCTTACAGTGTGCTAATGTCATCTAGGCCTTTGTTAAGCGTACGGCAGGCCAATCACGGGATATGTCATTACTTGCTTGTATCCCTACGTGCGATGACTTGGTTTAGCGCAATCCTCGTCGCCGGACTGACTCGCTGAAGCTCACTTGCCATTCGTTGCGAGCAAACTCCTTTGCGCCAAGCCATATCAACTCTTCGGCCGTAGTGTCTATTTTGAGCCCCGTAGTTCCGTGTAGCTTCCCAATCCCGGGCAATGTCCGCCAGAATAAGGCGTGCAGCAGACAAAGTGACCTCCACCCCACTTGAACACGCAGGTTTTATCGCAGAGCCACTTCAAACCCTGCACGAATTGCTAGTCGCGCTAATTCAGTCTACCAAGGACACTACGTCCGTAAAATGTATTTCAAAGACAAAAGGACAACTCTCTGCTCACTGCATCCTGCAACATGGGCTCGTCGGATGGTCAAGCACCGCCAGGAATGCTGTACCTTGCAGCATTCTATGGCTCAGTACTCTTAGGACTATGGCTCCTGTTGAAAACCCTACAGGCTTTGTACAACATTTCGCCATTGCATCCGCTGAGCCACATTCCGGGTCCAAGACTGGCTGCAGCAACATACCTTCCGGAGTTCTACTATGATGTTATCAAGTTCGGTTGCTACACGAAAGAGATTGCTCGAATGCACAAGGTATATGGTAAGGATGCAATGAATCGCTGCATGCGAGAGTAAAGACTGACTATAGGCTTGTGTACAAGGCCCCCTCGTCCGCATCAACCCGAACGAAATTCATTGCGACGATGTCAGCTTCGCCGATGAGATTTATGCCGTAGGTGGACGAAAGCGTGACAAGCCAGTTCACCAAATCAACGGCTCTGCGTAAGCTGGTTCTGAATTCATGGAAAATGATTAGCTCAGCTTACAATCTTTCAGTATTGGTGAAGCAGGATTCGGCACTATTGACCATGACCTCCACCGACTTCGCCGTATCCCAGTGGCCAAGTTCTTCTCACGGTCGATGATTGCACGCCTCGAGCCTGAGCTTCACGCATTGGTCCAAAAGTTGTGCAATAAGCTTCTTGCACAATCAGGAGATGACGAAGTACTCGATATTACCATGGCATACAGTTGTTTCACCACAGACGCCATCTCATCCTACAGCTTTGGCGAAGGTTTTGGTCTCCTCAATCAAAAGGGATGGTATCCAAATTTCCGCGCGCCAACTGCATCTGTCCTTCGACCAGTATTCGTCTTCCGCTTCTTCCCATGGACCAAAAAGAGTGCCGTACTTGCGACTACCTTCATTGACTACCTTCCTAGCGATATTGCTCTCATGGTCAAAACGCTACAGATTGATATGCCTTGGAAGGTTCGCAAGGCACAAGAAGACCTGGACGCTGGCATCACTTATGAGCGACCGACTGTCTTCGCCTCCCTCTTGCAATCAGACACACACGAAGAAAAGAATCGGTTCCGCTGGATCGCTGACGAGGCAGAAGCCATTGTGGGTGCTGGAACAGAGACTACAAGTTGGGCTCTGGGTGTAATAACCTACCATCTTTTGAGCAAGCCAGAAATTCTAGCAAAATTGACAGAAGAACTGAAAACTGTCGTTGATGACGCAACAAACTTGCCCTCGTGGACTGTTCTTGAGACTCTGCCATATCTAGGCGCGGTTATCCAGGAGGGACTCCGACTTTCATACGGTGTATCTAGCCGCACTGCTCGCGTACCAACGGAGGAAAACCTACTTTACCGCGGCGAATGGAACAAGAAGAAGGTCCAATACGTTCTTCCCAAAGGTTACGCTATCGGCATGTCATCATTCATCACACACCACAACGAACGCACCTTCCCGAACTCCTTTGAATTTTCCCCCGAGCGCTGGCTAGACGAGAAGAACCAGCGAAGGAAAGAGGTTGAGCGCAGCATGTTATCTTTCTCCAGAGGTAGCCGTGCCTGCGTAGGCATGAAGTAAGTATACTCCTGTTTTTTTTTTCTAAATGAACTTTGGGAATATTGTTGCTAACATAATGACTAGTCTTGCTCTTTGTGAACTTCACCTGAGTCTGACGGCGTTGGTTCTGCGTGTGCTGCCACATATGCGCCTGTGGGATACGACCGAGGAAGATGTTCTTTATGACCACGATATGTTTATTCCTATGACCAAGCATAATAGGGGTATTCGGGTGAAGATTGACTAGTTACTCAGCTTAGCGTATCTAGCCAATAGTATGTGTATAACAATGAATGCCACCGAGGCGGTTTAGCCATATTTTGAGGCGTTTCCTTTATTTGCGCTCAAATGAATCTTTATGTTGAGTTTCTCATTTCACAGATCTTTGTTTCGCGTTTTGTTCTCTTGTGTTGATAGTAAATGGCTATTCTAGGCTTGGCCGGACGAATCAGCTCGACACCTCTAAGATACTTACATAAATACCATGGTGTTTGAAACCAGTGATGGCATATAGCCGTTGGAAAAAGAAACTTTTCAAAGAACCTACAATAGATCCGGGTGGTTTACTTTCTTATTCATCCACGTACACGGTAGCTTTGGCAAAAATATCCTTACTAGTGCACGTTGAACGGGGTCTCATCATCAATACATCAACAAACTATTTCATTATGATAAAGGATCTTGAAATCCTATATTTCACCTCATCCGATGTTGATTTCCAACGCTAACTAGCTTGGGTCTGGGTAGAGGTTAAGGAGGTAATACCGGTCCGACTAGAGAGAGTTTCCCCCTTGTAGTGATGGCGGAGGAGGAGAAGGAGAAGACGTGATTGGGATTGAAGATGTTCTTCTTAAAGTACATGGAAAGTCTGCTGGGTCTGCTTCTTGTGTACAATTTACTATTCCCACAACACGTGTGATACAAACATGTATTTCTGAGTCCGTGGGTTTCGCCGGCTAATATACACAACGAGGCAGTTTTTTTTCTTTTTCTTTTTGATAAAGCTGCAGCTCTCATGTTTAAATATGGTGGCTTAGGTGTTACCTTTACTGTGGATTTAGGGAGCAAGGGCTGATATAGAGAAATACACAGGATGTAAGGGAACACTACGAAAGGAACTGCATGAGCTGAGGGCTGGGTGCGCGATATTAGTGCATGTTGTTTATTTCAGTTAACATGGTTTTGAATCCCGAGGGTTTGGGTGCGTGTGGCTATGCTGAAGAAATTAATGGTAGGAAGTTAAATAGATAGGTGCGAAAGTTGTATGCTGGTGCAAAGACGAAGCTTAGGTCTACATTATGTTGGCATACTATACACGATATGTCACTTAGAGGTAGAGCAGGGATATGTGTCTGTTTCGAACGAGGCGTTGATGGGATGATACCTGTTGGAACTGGTTGACTCGTGCACATGTTCCTCTGAATGTATTAGCGCAGCAACTTTCATCGTATTCGCGCAGTATCTCACACTTGAACTTTATAACCTTATTTCCCAGAGACAGAGAACAAGAGAAAACGTAGCCGGGTGTCTCCTGCCCCCCCCCCATCCAAATACGTTTTGACACAACTCTTCTGCCTTCCTCTTTATCAACCAGTGTCTCGGTTTCCGCGACGCATGCAGAAACACGAACGTACCAATAAAAGGCGTACGCTCATTCACTTTGCTTGTTCAACTATAAGCCACAATGATTATCTGCTTTCGACGCTTTTCCGGAAACTTCCTCTTGCGGTATGCGCAGATACCGCATTCTGGCGCCGTGACGTTCCTCGTACCGATGATATGGGTCACCAAAAGTAACGTCAGTGCACTGGCACACAAACAAAACACAGTTCCCATTGAACCCACACAAAACAGACCTATGAAAGAGAGTCTTGGCTGTCTTCGTGACTGAACCTTTGGGTCGGGTCGGACAAGCAATGTTAGATGTGCACCGTGGCATCTTGATAGATGAGTTATAATGCATCAGTCTCTCCAAGTTAATCCAAGCGGCCATGACTCGATATGGTTGTACTAGTGCACGATTTATTCTCCTTTCCGCTGTCTACTATCGACGGATCTGCTGGATTTCCCGTTCTGGTATTTGAAACATGTTTACGAGGAAGGGTGGGAGGGTCCCTCAATATGCGGAGTTTAAACCGCAACTTGGATATGGACAGGTCAGGTTTTGGATGCGCAGCTAGCCTCAAGCCACAGTATAAAAGGGGATATCAATTTCTCCTTTTCAGGTTTGCAAATGGGTTTATAAGCTGTTGCCCGGATCCATGTCTGTGAATGTCTGTGGCTGCTAGCAGAACATGGATATTTGCTCCGCGGCCATCTTGTACCAACGCGCTTTCTTGCTCTCTCACAGACACACCCCATGTTTTCTTTTGCTATCTCGGGCCTCGTAGTGCTCTCGCTACCACTCGGCCGAGGCCTCGATGCAACCTTTGCAGTCTTAGGTCCCATTCTTTCGCGTATCCAGCTGTCTGGTTGGCAGACGGCTGCCGGGTAGCGGGATGCGCAGATATCGACGCTTTTGCTGTTTCTGTTCCTCTTCTGGCAGTAACAGGCATAAAGGCGCATGCCAACAAAGACTCGAGACACGAAAGCGGAATGGTGTACCAAGGCTAGGGATCTGACAGCCGTTTGCCGTAATCGATGGTTTATAGCCGTAGACTTCCTTTCTGGGTATGTTGGCTGATTACCGGCTGTTGTTGCAACTGAGGTGTGCCAGACAAGTCACGTCCAGAACAGCTGCACAATCACATGTTTTTTTTGAATGGAGGTCATGTAATACCACTGAGGACTGGAGAGAAATACGTCATGGAGCAAGCAGGTCGTATCTGACATAGATATGCATACGTACACAGATGCACGAGTGAAGGGAATACGAGAGAGGCGTGGAAGACGTCACATGTGGGCGAACACTAGAGTTCCCCCAAGTACACAGCCACCGAATATCCAGGCGCATTAAGCGTGGCGCAAACACCAATGCATCTGCATCGACTATCCCATTGCCCAGACGCATCTGATCTGATGTAGTAGATAGAACCGTCTTTGGGCCATGGCGAACCGGAAATGCGCGTCTCATAGAGCGACCCACTTGCGGGCTGGTCGGCCTTGTCTTGCCGCGGGCCTCAACCTAGTGCAACAATGACGTACTTGGTCGCGGATGCTGGCGCAGATCCCGCCAGGCACATTACATCTTCACAACCCGCGTCAACCCTCCTTCTTCCTTATAACAACTGAAATATTCCAAGATTCCTCCCCAGATCCTTACAGTAACCCAGCACAAATTACCAGACTTGATTGTGTTCATAAAACCTCAGTCATCATGGATGTACGTACCGCTATAAGCTACAGCATGGGCTTAACGAAGACTCCACCAGACGAGCAAAAGCTGACGAGGATGAACAGGTCTACTACTTCTACTCCTACGGCACCGCCGCATGGCTCAGTATGTTCTCAATCGCGTCTTTTCAGGCGACGACAAGTTTGCTAACGTGAAAAATAGTGACGCAATCCGTGCCTCTCATCACCTCCCCCACAATGATCGTAGCATTGCTGTCACCAGAGGTTCGCGAAGCGACGAGTATGTGATCTCTTAGTTCGCTTTATATTTCAGAAAAAGTACATTCACCAATAACACAAAATAGCTCTGGAAGTCTACTTCAGCCGTTCGCTCGGCCTCACGCTGATAGCGTTGGGAATTCTTACGGTGCTCCTCACAGGCTCTGTGCCGTTATCAAGTCGTCTCTCAGAAGGTGCGTCCCTCTCCAGGCCTCATATGTGATTACTGTATGAACCTCATCTAACTTGCTACAGGCGCAACAACCCAAGCCGAGGATCCAAAAGCACCATACGCACTGCCAACCCTTACCATAACCGCCATGTTCCACGCCGCTTATGCCTTTTATGGATACGCCATGTGGACCAAGACTGGAGTCATGTCTTTTAGCCTGGGTACACTTGGTTCTGGTTTCCTGGCCACGATCGCGCTGTGGTGCATCTTGTTCGCTAGTAGCAACGGCAGGATCAGCAGGAAGACTGGTGCGGATAAGAGGACGAGTGGGTTCCCATTCAAGAATGCTGAGGCAGACAAGAGGAAGGCTAGGTAAATGCTTAGCACTAAACGGCCTATGAAAAGTCTCTGGAGCGGATGGTGGGCGCGAATGACGCGCTTGCAACGCTTGCGTAACCATGAACATGCAAGTGGCGCCTCGTCAGCATGGAGCTGGAAATGCACATGCAGAAACTAGCACCCCACACACATTGTAAAGTCGCGTTCGGAAAGAAGCGACATTGTATATTAGTTTGAAAGCATGGAATCGATTGGTATCTTTTGAATCTAACACATCACCCCGACCGTATGCACCCTGTGCCCATCCCATAATGTTACACTGGACTTGTCCAAAAACAAGAAAACTAATAGTAAGGAGAAAAATAAGAGACATTGGAGGACCTGTTCCTCTGTTTACATTTAGTCGCTAATAAGCCCGCAAAGTGCAGGCAGGGCATGCTCCACCAGGTCAATTATACCCAAGCACACTAAGCCGCTGGAACCGGTGGCTGGAGACCTTCTTGTTGCGCAACATCCGCTGGCTTGGGAGGTTGCTGCTGCTGCTGCTGCTCCTCCTTCTTGGCTTCAGGCCTATGAGTCTGAGCACCCTCCTGGCGCCACCAGGGAAGTTTTCCATCTTTGGGAGCGATAGGCAGAGCCCTTGAGGGAGCAACATCTTTCTCGACAGCCTGCCAGCCCTCCATATCTTCTGGTATGCCTTCTTCAGCCCGTCTCCGTCGTTCTGTCGCTGCTTGTGCCTCCATGAAGTTCTCGAGCAAAAGCTCCTTGGCCTGCCACTCCTCGCGGCGCACTCGCTCCAGCTCCTCGGCTTCAGCACGCAGCTGCTCACCCTCCTTTGTTGCCCACTGCAGTTGTCTACGCAGTAGCTGGAATAGTTCGTTTGCTGGCTTGCGTAGCTCTTCGGATGTGAATTCAATGTCTGGCGGGAACTGCACTAGTGTTGGACCAGATGGGCTAGCGAGGTCTTGTAGATAGACGACATTGTTGTGGGAATAATCGGTTTCGGATGTGGTTGCAGCAGCAGCCGCTGCTGTTGCGCTGTTAGGTGGATGCGATGGGGATCCGGGGGTCGAGGCCTTATCGTGTGGTAGCTTCTTGCCTTCGTTGTTGAGGACGAGCTTCAGGCGCTGCTTGTTGTTGGTCGGGTTAGACGAGTGATGCTTAGGCACGGGGTCAGAGGGTCGCAGGGCTTCGGTCTCGTGCACAGTGCGCATGTGTTTGGCCAACGCATCGGAGCGGGTGAAGGAGCGGTCGCATTCTGAGAGTGTATTTTAGCACGTGTCTCGAGATTCGGGGCAGAATATGGAGGGTTGTACCTGGAAGCGTGCAGTAGAATGGCTTCTCGCGCGTGTGGGAGCGCATGTGTGCCCGCAGTGCGTAGCCACTAGCATGGGGGATGCCCTTTCGAGTGCAATCGCTCCACTCGCAGCTGTACTTCTTTTGCCGAGTTCCAATGTGATCGTCATGAAGATGCTCGACCAGCTTGTCCATGTTGTGAAGATCACCGGCTGTGCATCCGTCCCACTTGCAGATGGTGACTTGCTCCTGGCCGTAGTCGTCGTCTTGCGACATGCCCGGGTGGTGATGGGGCGAGGCTGGCACCGAGCCATCAGTGTCTTCGGACAGTTCTTCGTCTAGATCTGGCGGCATCGTATTGATGGGAGCTGGCGGCGACGAGGGCGCGCGAACGTTCAGGCGTGGTCGCTTGTTGGGGCGCTGGTCATGGTCAGGCGTGGCTTCATAGCTGCGTGGACGGCTTCCTTTTACATCCTCGGGGAAATCATCGCTCCCATATTCTGATAGGTCTGAGGGTGATTCTGTCATGACGGCGAGGTCAACTTATTGGTGGTGACGGTCAAAGGCGACGGTGAAGGTGAAGGTGAGAGTGAATGTGGACTGCGCGTTGGCCCAAGGAAGCGTGTTGCGCCTCCCGGCGCGCTCGACGTCTAGCGCATGTGCAGGGGCCAGGCGTTGAGCGAACGGCGCACTTTTCTGCGCAACCAATCTTGCACACTTCCAACTCTCCGCCTCGCAACACCAACAACATGTCAGACAAGCTCTTGTCGCTTCGCAGAGAAACGCCTGTTTTCGCCATTCTCTCTTGGTAACGGGTGCTGGGCTACAGTCGCGCCTCATACTATATGTAAGTATACTTGACTCTCCTTCACCCTATCTTCCATGATGATTTATCCCAGAGTTCTGCAATTCCAAAGAGCTGCCTCACAGTAGCTCAAATGCGGATTAGCTCATACACTACACATATACCTGACTTCATTTTTACATGAATCAAAGCTTGTTATACATTATAGTTACAGTACTGACAAGTCGCTCTAACTAGGTAACCAATTATCTATGCGAACAGCAGTGCAGCCTGAGCCTCATTGTACCGTCCACCAATGACTGGGATCTTCTTTAGAATCTCGTCCAGTGCCTTCATATCCTCATCGTTGAGCTTCGCCGGCTTCAAGTTCTCCTCGATTCTCTGCGATGTCGTAGCACCCGGAATCGGGATGATAGTAGGCAGGCCTTTGGCTCCGCTGTGCGCGAGCACCCACCCAATGGCAATTTGAGCTGGGGTAGCACCCTTTGATTTGGCTAGATCTTCGACAGCGTGGAGGAGCTTGATGTTCTCATCGAACACCTCAGGCTGGAACCTAGGCATGTGGTGCAACATGGAGCCAGGCTCAATGTCGCTGTGCTTCTTGTACTTGCCCGTCTGAGAACTGATTAGCATCTAGCTTCTACAGCTGAGAGCGGTGTACTTACAAGGAATCCGCGTCCAAGAGGCGAGTATGCGATGATAGGAATGCCGAGCTCTGCGCATGTGGCCGCGACACCGTTTTCGAGAATGTCGGTAGACCACAACGAGAACTCAACCTCAACCGCAGAGATGGGGTGCACACTGTGCGCTTTTCGGATTGACTGCGCACCGACTTCTGACAGACTGATGCCGCCCAGCTTGCCCTCCTTGACATACTCGGCGATGTAACTGACGGTATCTTGGATTGGTGTGTTGGGATCCACCCTAGCACACTCAAACAAATCAAGACTCTTCTTGCCATCCAATACCCTCAGACACTCATCAATGCTGCGTCTAACATTCTCCCGACTGCCATCTGGCGTCAATTCGCCCTTCTTGAGACCGCCCTTGATGGACAAAACAACCTTTTCCGCGTCCTCGGGGTACTTTGTGAAATACTCATTGAGAAGGTGCAGAGAGTTACGTTCTGGTGTACCGTAAAGCTCTCCGCCATTCCAATTGTTTGCTCCAAGCGACAGCGCTGTGCGCATAGCTTCAAAGCTCTGCTCTTGCGATGGTGGATCTGGGCGCCATGTGAGACCTGAATTGTTAGTTTTCTCTTAGCTTTTGCAAAATAGATAAATCATAGCACACACCCATGAGCCCATAGCCAACTGGCCCTACCATCTTTCCCACAAGTTGAGGCATATCGAAGTTTGTAGATGATGTCGTGAGAGGGTCTTGAACAAAAATGAGGCGGGGTAAATAGATACTGGTCAATGATATCACCGTAATCGAACCGTTGCTCGCTAGTGTCTCTATGAGGGCCTGTCGATGTGCTTCTTCTATCCCAGACCGATACCCAGCCCTATTTATATTCTCATTGAAGCCTTTCTCGAACCCGAAGATACTTGCTTAAGGACCGCCACCAATGACGCTTATTGGGGAGTACATTGGCCCCGAACGGGGTTTTCAGAGTGCTTAACTCCGCGAAGCCAATCGCCGCGGAAAGTGGCGCAACAACATGGGCCAGTGGCATTAGGCGTATGTCCGGTTTGCTGCATGTGGATTATTGTATTGTGAGTAAAGAGCTAGAATGTGGGATATCGTGACGTTTGTGGCGGGAGTGTCGGATTACTAAACGGCATGTTGTTTATACAGGAGGATGTACTACCACAAGTAATTACTTTGAAAATCCGAATCAATGATATTCTGTGGATGCGGAATGAGGTAGGTTATGCGCACGGTAAGCATTCGTTAGCGCAATGGATTTACCCACGGAATTCCGTTCTATCTCCATTGTTCTACGTCAAGCTAGAAATGAAAACACCCAGCCCTCTCCGGATTTACCCTACTCCTTCGACTTCATCCTAACACCTATCTCTATACTGGCACAAAAGGCCACTTGCTTACATAACCTTCTTCCCTTCAACACCCTTCCTTTCAATCGCATCTATTTCCCTCAACACAGTCCTAACCGGCCAGACAAACCCCTCCTGCGCATGCCCTGTCTTCCCCTCTTCAATTGTGACCAGATACTCCGTAAGTGCCATACCCACATATGCCGCAATCGCTGTAAAAACATGCCACCAGCCATGCAATTCAAACAAAAAGCCCCATGGAAGTCCAATCCAATGCTTAAACTGCGTAACATACCCGCAAGCATGAAAATCAATGTTCCAAAGAAAATACCCAAACAGCCCAGTCGAGATACCAAATGTAGCCATGCTCCCCAGCTTCTTGCGTGCCTCTTCGTTAGTAATCTGCTTCTTGATGAGCGCGCGTGTATGCCTCGATACAAGGAAGATCATGGCTGCAAAAGCGATTTCGTGCATAATAATCTCGTCGGCCCACACGTGGTAAATGGAGATGGGGATCAGGCTGCCTAGGATATACAACGTGTACTTTTGGCGCTGGGCGCGTGTGGCGTCGAAACACAGCAATTGGTGTAGTACGGCACCCACAGCGAGGAACATGGACAAATCGTCGCCCATTTGCGAGTGGTACTTTAGGGTGGCGTGGAACCAGGCGGAGAGGACGCCCACGCCGATGAGTCCCCAGTAAGGGAAAGCGAGCGTCGAGATGAGGCCGCCTTCGGGTTTGGGAGATACACGGTGTAGACCGTGGATTCCGTAAATTACTATTTTTTCCAAAATGTGAGCTTTCCCTTTTTGCTATGGTGGACTGCAAGTGGTTAATGTGCACGGACCATAGCTGATGTTTGTGAGGGTGTTGACGAATTCGCCAATATATGGAGTGATGATGTAGTCCTTGTCATCATGAGTTATCATTCCCGGCTAATCATTACGGGGAAGACATGATATACCTCTTCACAAAAACTATGTTAAGTCAGCCAAGCCCGAGCTGCCATGCAGGTACCGTAACAAGACTCACTTGTGATTTGACGTGGTTGGACCCCAGGCTCCTACAGCGGGCTCCAACGGGTAGTCCCATCGTAATTGCATGTTGAAATTTTTCCTGGTTTGGGTGTAGGTGGCAGAAAGTGAGTCTTTGATGCTGTCTGGCTGTGAGGTTATGCAGTGGTTTTACAACGTGGAGCTCATGGCCGCAAGCTATGACCAGTCCAATAGCGGGATACCACGGAGCACATGGGAACAAGTCAGAAGGCGCAACGGCGCGTATCCTCGCTGCCTAGCTTGAGCAAAGAAAATGATTTTGAATTCAAAGTGTGATTAACATGTATCAATTGTTAGTTTTGGGCATCTCTGGTGCTATCTAGAAGTCTACTTCCTATGAAGCAAAACAAGGTATACAGTAACACTCAGCTCGGTCTAGCAAAAGAAACAGAGCGGCAATGCCGAATGCAAAAACATTGCACCTTTTGTCACACAGAAGGGCAAAAAAGGGGTCTTACCGCGACTCGAACGCGGGGCCTCTCGCAAGCAATGCTCGGGAAATCCCTAAGCGAGAATCATACCACTAGACTTTGGTCTTGTTAGAACTGAAGGAGATACTGAAGCGTGTTGTGAATGCTTACCCATAAGACCGTTGCTTTGATGGAAGAAATCAGAAAATCATCAATTATATCCCAAATAGAATTGGGTGCACGACGGAGCTTGTGAAGGGGAAGCACTTGAAAACCCCCTGTGGGACCTCGTACCCAAGCTAGAAAGTGGGGCTGGCATTTGATAGAGTTTAGTGAGCGGGGCTTGTTGGCTGAAGTCACGATTCTTTGGTAGGCTAGACGGTGGGGCAGACTGAATACTGACGAGTCATCCAGTCCTGTAAATCAAGGTTGTGCTATACTTGAGGTCTTAAGTTTAGATGAACCATCAAAGAAGTGGAAGAAGGTTAAACATTCATCATGAGAAGCAAAACACATATGTTGCTCCAATGGCAGACATTGAGCGGACGTGTTACTGATATGCAAAGTCTTGGACGTCATTTTGCTCTGCAAATATCCAATTCACCACCCGAATGAGTTGATATCTTGCACCTTCTGCCCCATGTGGATGGCAATCATGTGTCTCAAAAGAGAGTCGAGCAAATCGATGAAGTCTTATGCAACGGCCCCACTGTAATACTGGTAAACCAAGAGCACATCAGACATATAATCTCTAATTGCTGTATCTCTTCTTCGATTTCATATCACATGACCCATATTTAAGTGTGGTAGTGATACCCTTGCTCTCGATGCTGAAGATCTGAATGAAGTTCTTCAGTCTATAGAAGTGTCGATCTCGAATAAGTAGCATATCTTTTCTTAATATCTTGCAGTATCGGTCCACTTTTAGTCTTGGAGCAAAGGATTTTGTAGACGTCTGTTGATCATAGCATACATAGGAACAGGCTAAGATCAGCTTCGATAACCAGGAAATACAGCATGAATGTTTCTGTCAGTCCCAAAATCCACACATAACAGTGCTGAAGCTCAAAGCTCGGATTGCACGTATTCTTGAGAAAATGAGTAAGCTCACAAAATGGCCTAACACAACATAGTCTCATGCGTCACCCAACACGAAGGACAAGGAGCATTTACCTCGTTTGGCAAAGTCAACGTGCACGAACAATTGCTCTACGATATGCCGCGGTAATAATGTCCCCAGATGCCAAGAAACCACGCCCTGACACACTCGATGCATGCCGAGTTTGCTATGGCCTGCTATGACGATATTGCGCAGGCGGGCCTGAGCTTTGGAAGACCAGATGTGGATGCAACATTGCTCTTGAAACATCTCACCAGCCCCAATACACCGCTGTCTTGTAGAAATTTTCTCATTATTAACCGGTGCGCTTTTTGTTGCCCACAAAAACGCAAATGCGATTCAGCGAGGGCGAATATCAGGCGGTAGGGGCGGAGATTGCCAAGCAAATGGATGATCACGATTCCACTCTTGGGGTTGTGTGCATCGGACTCCCAGCAGCCTCTGTAACGCACATCCCCACCCGATTACTCGACAAATGACGGATATAATAACGCATACGGCAAGACACCCACGATTCACAGTCACATGTTGCGTTACCCCGAGGAAGGCAACATGAGGTTGCAACGTGCGATCGAATCATGTCGATTCCAAGAAAAAAGACAGGCAGCCGAAATAAAGACGGCGCCACTTACGCACCCACATGCACGACGCGGTTGAGGCGATCTCCGCAAAATGCAAGGCGCCATCCCCGTTCTCCACCTCCAGCCAACCCCGAGTCCCCAAGGCAGTTTTCCCGCCAATCAACGCCAATCGGAGGGGGGCTTGCCTTGTTTCTTCGATTACTCTCCGATGCGCAACACAACGGCCACGCTTGGTCGGCACGTTCCCGCTATGCTTACGTAGGAACTATGGCATTTTAACCAATTTAACCAGCTCACAAGTGTTTCCAACTGGTTGGATCGGTGGAGCCTGGCGTTGTGGCAGGAATGCATTGCATGGCTTTAGCGACAATGGCCAGCATACCGGCTTTGGGTACCGACTACGTCGGTTCTCTTTATAATTGAGCTCTCCTCCCCGTACCAACGTGGAGTGGTAAGGCCAAACGACTACGTTGATTGAAGCTCTCCGGAGCTTTCACCCAGCTGCCAAGATGTTTTCAAAAGTCCCAAAGATTTACAATGTCTACTTTCTGGCAATCATTGCCACGATGGGTGGTATGCTGTTTGGTTTCGATATCTCTTCGATGAGTGCGATCATTCCAACCGATCAATACATGTACGTCAATTCCTAAAAGACGAATCTTCAGCATGGCCTGACATCCAACAGTGATTACTTCGACAACCCATCTGGAGTCGTTCAGGGCGCCATTGGTGCTGCCCTTGCTGCAGGCTCTATTGTCGGCTCTATCATGGCAGGCCCAGTTTCTGATAAATTTGGTCGTCGCGATGCTCTTTTGTTTGCTTGTCTCTGGTGGCTCGCTGGCACTGCCTTGCAAGTCGCTGTAACAGGACGAGGAATGTTGATAGCTGGTCGAGTCCTGAACGGAGTAACGGTCGGCATCACTTCCTCGCAGGTACCAGTGTATCTTGCCGAAATCTCCAAGCACTCACAGCGCGGTGCAATCATCATTATCCAGCAACTCGCCATTGAGTGGGGAATTCTCATCATGTCAGTAACAAGTGAAAATATAGGAAGATTGCCAGGCTGACCTTCTTTTGCAGGTACTTCATCGGATATGGTTGCACATTCATTCCCGGAGAAACAGCATCGTTCCGCACCGCTTGGGGCATCCAGTTTGTACCCTGCGTAATGTTCATGATTGGTCTGCCTTTTCTACCAGAATCTCCTCGATGGCTTGCCAAAGTCGATCGCACAGAGGAAGCAATCCAGGTCCTGGCATCTATCCAAGCTAATGGCAATATCGAAGACCCATATGTTGTCGCCGAGTACGAGGAGATTATGACTGTTCTTATTGCCGAGCGTCAAGCCCCACCGGGATGGAAGAAATTTGTATACAACGGCATGTGGAAGAGAACTCTTGCTGGATTTTCCGTCCAAGCTTGGCAGCAGTTGTCTGGGGCAAACGTGCGTTCACTCCCCCAAACCAACTACTCACTTCAGACACTAACTAGAGCAATAGGTCATGACCTACTACGTCGTTTATATCTTCGCAATGGCTGGGCTTGAAGGCAACATAAAGCTTATTTCGTCAGGTGTGCAGTATGCGCTCTTCATCATCTTCTCTTCGATCATGTTCTTCTTCGTCGATAAGTTTGGCCGCCGCACACTTCTTGTCTGGGGCGCCATCACCATGGGCATCTGCCATTTCGTCGTCGGCGGCGTTCTCGGCGCAAACTACGAATACATTCCTGAGGGCGTTGGAGGCGACCGTAATGTTGTGATGAAAGTCACTGGCTCGCCCGCCAACACCGTCATTGCGTTTTCGTATCTTCTCATCATTATCTACGCTCTTACTCTCGCGCCCATCTGCTGGGTGTACGCCGCGGAAGTGTGGTCGCTTGAGACTCGTGCGTGGGGTATGGGTATTGCTGCGACTGGTATGTCAAGATTTCAACAATTTCAAAAAACAAAATGATACAAAAACGCTAACGGCTTTCCCCAGGTAACTGGCTCTTCAACTTCGCAATCGGCCTCTTCATTCCCCCCGCATTCCTAAACATAAAATGGGGTCTCTTCATCGTCTTTGGTGTACTTTGTCTTCTCGCAGCCATCCAGTTCTTCTTTACATATCCAGAGGTAAATATCTTTCCACCACTGCTAGGCAACCTCAGCTAATCTTTCTTCAAACAGACCTGCGGCAAAACCCTTGAGGAGATCGAAGTCCTCTTCAGTAAGGACGGCCCGCACGCATGGCGAACCAAAAAGGGAAGCGAACATATCGGCCAGAATACAGAGAATGTGGCGGCGGCCCAGGCCAAGCAGGAGGCCCAGGCGAGAATCGAGATGCTGGCGAAGAAAGAGAAGGGAGAGACGGCAAGGACCGAGACGGTTTGAGTGGGTATCTATGTAGGATTTATGTATTAGGGGAAAAGGAATATGAAGAAGAAGAGTGTAATAATTGCAAACAATGATATCCCCCGAATCTAAAACTACGTTCTTGCCTTTTACAAACCTAACATACCTCTACCGCCCCACAGGACAATAGGCAAGAGACGCAAGTGAAGTATAGCGAAGAAAAAAAAGGTTTCCAAAAAACCAAAAAAAGAGTAAAACTAGTAATTGCATATAGTTTCTACCCCCCTCAATTATAAAAGTCTACCCAAAAATCCCCCTAACATCAAGAAGTGAAGAAGAAGAAAAAAAAGGGTTGGAAAAAGGGACGAAAAAACCCCCCCAAGTTGCTAGTTCTTCATCATCTAACTAGCTCAAATCCATCGCCTTGATACCCTGCTCAAGCGCAACCTCATCTGCAAGCGGTGCGTCTTCAGCCGCAGATTCCCCATTCGATAGCACAACGCCTTCTTCCTCTGGATGCTCCACAGTGCCGGGACCCTCGGCGACATGTTTGTCTATTAAACCTCCGTTTAGATGAAGGTGTTGTGGAATAGTGGGCTCGGCCCTTTTGACATGCTCTGCAGGCCCACCATAACCATCACCCATTGCGACTGCGGCAGGCACTCCATTGCTCACAGCTGCATGCTTGCCAGACCCCGACTTCACCTGTTTTTCCAGCCCAATCCCGAGCTCCCTCACAGCGCGTTTCATGCTGTCCAGCCTGGCACGTTCAGCAACACACATTTTCCTCGCAAGCTCCTTGAGTGCCCTCCGTCCCGTCTCGACCCTGTTTTCCTGCCAACTAGCCAGTTCCTGAGCCACGACTTGCTGTGTGTACCGGAGTTCTCTACCGAAATCCTCAAGCTCGATTTTGCTCTTATCCATTTTGACTTGAGCGTCGCGCTGGACTCTGCTACGCGCGTCGTCGAGGAGACCCAGGGGCCAGCGGTCGGAGCGTCGCACAGAGAGGTTGTGTCTATCAATCGCTTTTTGGGCGTTGGACATGGAGTTTATGATTGTGGAGGGGCGGGAGAGTGCAGTGAGGATGGCGGCGATGGTGCTGGATATGGCGTGCATAGAGTAGTAGAAGCCTGCCATGGGACTTGCTTCGCTCTGTCGAAGGGTGCCTGTGTAGCGCTCCAAGGCCTTGAGATGCGCGGGCGGCAAAAATATGAGAGAGTGCATGGCAGTACTGAAGATCTTGGACGCGTCGTTGAGGTCAGATGCTGCTGAGCGGACCTTGTTGGCGCGACGGAGAACCGATCGTGATGCATGGTGGAGGGCGCGGATATTTTCACGCATGTGCTGAACAAAAAGCTCGACTTCTCGCACGTCAAGAATAGGAGTGTAATCTTCGCGAAGACGTTCAACACGCAATTCAGCCTTGCGTGCTGAGCGTTCTGCCAGCATGGACGAGTCAATGTCTGGCACGAGGAAAAATTCCCACACCATCTCGTGTGTTGAAAAAGTAGGGTGTTTTAGAAGAATCTTGAGGAAGGCGTCTAATCGGAGTTGCATATCGCGTAGTATTGACCTTGACGGTCTTGAAGGGATGAGGTATGGCGACGCCAGGGTGTCTATGACTGGCAGCCACGATGCTGGATGTTCTTGCGCTAGCCACTTTGCGAGATTCTCAAAGTCGTGCGATGAACGACGACATGTCGTAACAGTGATGGACTTGTTGTCGTTAGGTGCTCCGGATTTCAACACCAAACGTACAGTCCCGTCTTCAACAAAGAAGGACCGAACGACAGTAGTGGTTCGTCCGTCAGGTCCAGCCTCATTTGATAACAGCACCAGGTCGTCAATTCGATTTCGAACGTCGTCATCTTTAGCAAGCTCCACAGCCGTAAGACCACGTGCGTCTCTGAACGACAGGTCAACCCTAGGGTCTTGAAACAGAACTCGCACCATATCTGTTCTGCCATACTTGCTGGCTACCATGAGTGGCGTAAACTGTCTGTCGTTTGTTGCGTTTGCATCCGAGTCGCAGCGATATAGCAACTTGGCAGCTAGTTGAGGATCGGTGATAATATGCAAAAGGCTGTTTCCCTTGTTGTCAACATGCTCGTCGAGATGCAGTGGTTGTCCGTCGTTTTGGTAGTAAGTCGCAGCTAGAAGAGCCTTGTCAACCATATCATGGTATTCGTCATGGTCGTATGATCTACACAGAGCAAAAACAGGAGTCTGGCCGTTCTTGTCCTTTAGCCGCCAAGGCAGTAGGTGTCCGATACGATCAATCAGACGAGGTTGGTTGAAGAGGTAATGCGCTACACATCTGCCTTTCGCGTCTGGCTTCGCTAGATAATCTCGTAGCGCTTCAGGACTCGGGCTATTCTCCAAAAGGTAATTGAGAATCGTGTCTGTCGTCTTCGCATGACCTTGTTGGATCGCTGCACTCAGCAGGTTGACACCTTCATTGTTGTAGTCTTCGAAGACGTGAAGAGGTGTATAATACTCAGTCAAACTAAGGAGATATTGCAGTGCCCTATCTTGCCCGTTCTCAATAGCCATCATCAAGACCGACTCGCCGTCTGGGCCTTGTGTCATGGTCAGCTTTTCTATCGAAACATCGCCCTCGATAGCGCTGACACGCGAATCGAGCGTGGTACGAGAATGATAAGACCGTGCCGAGCCACTCGACATGCTCCTTGTATCCATTGATACCTTCTTCTTCATCTTAGGCCTCCTGGATAGCGGGGGCGTCTGAGCCCGCTGGAAGGGGAAAATATGCGCCAATGGACCGTCTTCGTACATGCTCTCATCACGAGTTGGACTTTGATGCCGTATCCGTGGTTCGTCGTCGCCATTCATTGTAGTTCCCCCCAGTGAATGAAGATCTGAGAGGCTTGCTGCAAATCTAACTGGACGATGCCTTGGCGGAGTATCGCTCTGATCTGTGAAACTGTCTGATTCTGGATGAAAAGATTTGTCGGGCTCTAATATGCCTTGGATTGTCTCTATATCGCCCGTCTTGGTTGCCTGCCATAGTGCTCGGTTCCGTCTGCTCGCTCTCCGCAAGCCTCCGGAATCTGTTGTCAAGTATGATAACACTGCTTCGAAAGTACTGAGCGCGTAGCCCATTTCGCCACTTTCAACATCATCAATGAAGATAAAGTGCCGCATGTAGGATAACCGTGCCTGAAGGTGCCGAACGGGGGCCCGAATGACCACAATGAGCAACAGTGACACTAGTGTATCTGCGTTGATCGTAAGCAGATGATCCTGCTTCTCTGATAGCGGTGCTCCGTTTGTCATAATCTTCTCTTGGGATTCGTCTGGCATGGTGATGTGCTTTTGCACCGCGAGCAAGATTTCCAGCATTTCCTGTGGGCTTCCGGCAACGCCCATTTTCTTGAACATATCCACAGCCTTGGAGAGCCGTATGGCAAGTTCTCGTTTCCCATTGCGACCGTGTCCAATGTCGATGCCGACCTGCGATATATCGATATCCATCATTTGCCGGGTTCGTCGCTCGAGATCAGCGTCTTCAAGTTGGCGTATTGTTTGTATTCGTGGAAACAGAATCGTATGGTGTACTTGCTCGGCAACGTAGCGCTCGATCATGCGCTCGACGATTGGTCCGGTGAGATCCGTTGTCGCCCCCAGCAGTGACAGCTGTTGCTTGTCCACCATCTGGAAAAGGTCAATGGCTGCCGTGACGGCCGTCTCTAACGATCTGCGCATCTGATCCTCTTCGTCGCTGATTTCGAGATTCGAGACGAAGCCGTTAGGGACATAGGACATGTTGCTGTGCAGAGAGATTGGTGCCGTGTCTGCCGAGGATACCGACCCCCGTCTCCTTGAGGTTTTTGAGCTCATTGAAGATGGCCGCGACCTTTGCGATGGTATTGCTGGCAGCGGTTTCTGCAATTCGTTGCTAAACTCTTTGAATATTCTCTCCAGGCCCGGCTGCATCTGGCGCGCAATCATAGGGAAGTGGTTCAAGAGATCGCCAAACGACCTGACCTCCTTCTTCCGTGGCATGGACGAGCTGGCGCTTGCCGACGAACTGGCCACAACCGGCGGCTCGGCTCTTGCATTGTACTTGGGACCCAGTGTAGCCGGTATGATGGGATTCGGGTCGTATGTGCCGATGAGGGGGCGGGATATGAAGTAGACGAGCCAGGGCTGAGCGTCGAAGGAGTCGGGGTAAAAGATGGTGTCGTTAAGGAGCTGGGCTTGGTTGAGTGTCTTGAAGCCTGTATTGTCATCAGCGCGCGACGATGTATGACGTACCGTACGCATGCTCACGAACCCTTGTTGCTGTATATGAAGGCATCTTTGACAATTACTGTTCGGCCATTTGCGGTGGTGAACTGCTTTGCCTTGCCCCGCGATTCCCTGAAGCTACCCGTGTCCCTGAGGTGGCCGTTGGGCCCCGCGCCGCCTGGGATGCGCAGAACATGGCTGGCGAGGAAGTCTTCGGAACCGCTGAGGTCGGCATACGACGTGTTCGATTCCTTGTCGCGCGAGGTCAGGAGGGCCTCAGTCGTCGGGACCAGAAGGACCTGGGAGCTGGAATGTTAGCGACTGGAGATATATGGGATATGTTACACTGGGGCGCGTACGTGGTGCTGCGCTGGCTGGCACTGGCTGGGTAGTGCGCTACGGAAGAAGGCCCGTAGGAAGGGATTCAGCACGGGAGGCATTCAATCGACATTAACGGGGCTCTGGGGGAGAATCGGCGTGCGTGTGGCATGTGTCCCGGGAGTTTTTTATATAGCGCGCGGTCTGGTCGAGGGTGTGGCGTCGTATAGTGGCTTGGGCGTAGAGTTGTGAATAGGAGCCTGGAGCAGTGATAGGCGGAGCAAAGACCTTGGACGGTTAAACCGGCGATGACTTGACGGTGGTTGTGGCGGTGCGCAGGGAGGAGGCGAGAGGCGAGACGTGAGATGGAGAGGTAGCAGAGACGTGGAGCAAGGGCAAGGGAGTTCCAGGCCAGCAAGGCGTCACAAGCAATTGGGAGTCGGAACTGGCACCACCAGGGCCATTGGCTTGTGAAGGTGAAGACGCTGCTAGCCCAGTATCGATTAGCGAGGAACGCGACTCTTTCGTCATCGCTCCCGTCCTCGTCGCACTCCCTCACCACCCCCACGTTGCATCACATTACATCAACATACGCCGTCGATCCCATGCCTGCAGCTGCGTGGCTTTGGTGCGACCATGCAATACCCCAAAGAAGCCTGGTCTAGACGCCATATATGGACTCATGTGTTCATGTAAATCAGCCTTGTCTATCTACAGCCCTTACTTGCCAGCCTTCTTGCACAGCTTCGTCCCATAATCCAGCACACTCCACTTCTCTGTGCCAGGCGTAGTCTCAGTAAAGAAGACGCCCTCGGGGTCCCATTTCTGGCGAATTTTCAACAGTCTTGGGTAGTTGGCTCCCCAGTATGCCTCTTGCCAGTTGGGCTCATTGAGATCGCCCTCGTTGACATAGCTGGCTCCGTTAGGTGAAACATCTCTCAGTTTCTGGCCCACCACATGCGTGTTGAAGTGCTCGCGCTCCATCTTGACATCCCATGATTCTGTACCCTGCATAATCACATTGGTAATGACGAAGCTGCTCGCATTGCGCCAGGCTGGGTGGATGGCGTTGTCTACCTTGGGATTCGCGCGTCCAGGGTTAACAATGTGACCGACATCGAAGCCCAGCTGGGTGGGTTCTGGCATTGCTGCGTAGATGAGCGCGTCGACAATCTCATCGCCATGGTTGGCAATATCGCTTTGTGTGAAGAGACGGCCTCCGACAATAGACTGCTGGTTCGGCGGCTCATCCTCGAACATGTCTATGTACATTTCGAAGAAAGTTGGGAATTCCCTGGTATATGCGTCATAAGGCACCTTGGCTGCATCCAGTTGCTTGTATAGTGGTGATAGGACCTTGGCCAGCTTTGCTTCGTCCATGTTGGGGCCGACAAAAGGGGCAATGTGTAGACGGCCAGGACCAGCTACATGTCCAACAGTCAGTATGCAGAACCGAAATCTTTGCCGAAATACAAACTTACGTCCAATCTCAAAGTACACAAACATCTGATTATCACTGTAGTGATTGGCCAAATTGTGGAAAATCCGAACACCCTTGGCAAACAGCTCAGTGTCGTTGGTGTGCGTAGAGTTGATGTTGAGAATCGTGGCAGCCGTCGGTATCTCTGGAAAGGTCTTGACAGTGATGCTCACCACCACAGCAAAAGTACTAGGACCGCCGCCCTTGAGAGCCCAGAATAGGTCGGAGTTCTCCTTGGCATTGGCAGTCACATACGTGCCAGCAGCAGTAATAGCGTCGAACGAGAGCACATTGTCAGCGCCCATACCATACAGTCCCGTCAGAGGACCATGTCCACCTCCCTGGATGTATCCACCAGCCCAGCCTACAGTCTTCGCAGCGTCAGCACAAAATTTCAATAAACCGATAAAAGAAAACCAAGAAAATAACATACCGGACACTCTCCCCCAACGATAACCACCTTGGGATGCTGCGCAAAGCACTTCCGATACAACTCCCTCCCTTGCACCCCCGCCCCCACAACCGCCGCACCGCCACTCCAATCCCCGGGTCCAGTATACTTCTTGATAAACGCCACATCCTTGAATCCATGCGTATTGATAATCAGGGCTCCGTACCCCGTCGATCGTCCCCTATCCTCATCATCAGCAAACCCAAAAAAAACCCCCACCATACTTCTGAAAAGAAAAAAAACATCCATACACAGAATGTGAGGGGAGGGTGAATACTTACATGAAATCATGCCCCGTATTCCTTATAATCAATCTCAAATTCTTCTTTCGCGCAAAATCAACACCGGCTTTGATGTGCTCTTTTGTGGTGGCGAGGATAACGTAGCGGCCGTAGAAGCCGCGGGTGCAAGTTCCTGTTGCTGCGTTGTCGGGAAGGCAGGTGTTGTTTGTCTTCAAGGGCCAGAGGGCGGCGATGGGGTGGTCGGTTCTATGGAGATTTCTGTCAGTACGAATGTTCTTTCTCTTTTTTGAAAGGAAGGGGAAGGAGGGGGAAGGAAGATAGATGCTTACAGCCACTGTTCATCACCCCATTTCTCCTTTGTCTCGGCGCATTTGGCGGCGTCGTAGGCGCTGGTTTCGTTGCCGAAGGATTGGTAGCATGGTGCGCCTGGGGGGATGGCGATTTGCAAGGCGCCGGACACGGTCTTGTTGAGAGCGGTCCAGTCGGTGGTTGTGGGCCAGCAGGAGTTGTCTGAGTAGCATTTGCCTGTAGCGTACAATCAGTTCTTTTATTCTAATTCTTCTATCTGTTTAGGAAGGTAAAGAAGGGAAACTTACATTGGTACTCTACGCCCCCAACTTTCTTCACTTCACCAATCCATTTTGCAGCTTGCGCGCTGGTGCTTGCTATTAGCAATGCTGCGAGTAGGGAGAAGCGAGGCATCTTGACTACGCAGAGCGACTTGAGCGACCTTTTTTCGAGGATTCAGACATTTATCTGTATTTCCCGCGGAATGCTCAGACTATGCTTGGTCTAAGGCCCTAGTGCATTCTACCGCGTTTAGTACAGGTTAATGGATTCTGCAGGCGTGCTGGGCGCCTTAACTGCATGTCTTCATTGCCTTCAAATGTCATGTTGAGATTCTCAACCCGATCTTTTCACCATGTGCCGCTGAGCATGTACGAGCGAGCGAGTAAAAAGCTCTGTAGAGATTTCGTTTGTATCTGGGGATCTTCTCGGTGGGGATCAGAACAAGACTCCAACTACCGAGCCCGTTAGGATAGAGACATGGCGAAGGCGAGGTTTGGCTTGGCGGCGTACTCCTTTTCACCCGGTTAATATCAGGGTCCAATCACTTCACATGCAAGACACGGGGGCGAAGCTTCGCTTCGCGCCACAACTGCGACGGTTCAGGAAGGCGTATCTTGTTCTAGTGGCCCGGATCAAGTGTGTGTGGTTTCCCCTGTGTGGCGAAGTGATCATGGTGTGGGGTTTGTGGTGTAGTGTTGGATCTAGATGTTCGATTAGTTCAGGGTGGGTCTGAGATACATGTTGTAGAGCAGTATACCGGGATGTCTAGTAGTCTTTGGGAAAAATTTATTACTCAGGCCAACCACTTATAGCATAACTATATTAGAAGCTTTTATAGTAAATAAGCACGCAGCTGCATATGCACCTCTGTACTGGGAGTCACCTTTATCCAAATCTTCAATAGGAATTGCAAGGAATTAACCATCACCCATCTTGATGCCTTTAGCGATGCCACAAGTTTCAATTTAAGTGAACCCCCAAATGTAGCCATCAGCCATCATCCAGATTCAAATCGAGAAACTGTTTTGCGCCACAACCATGTATCGACATGTAGCCGCAACGGCACACCAGAAAACTAACAGAAATAGGGGCCATAACATTCCACTACTCGTACATACTCCTTCGTCAATCTTGTTAAAACTACTAGTATCGCGCCAAACCATGGAAATGGCACACCAAGTGGCGCGTCGATCCTCCATACTAGCCGTCCGGGAAGCCGGCGCTCCGAAGCACTGCCACCAAGTTCCTACGTACGCTATACACATACGGCCTACATGTCCGCTTCTCTTTATATTTCTTCCGCAATTCGCCCGTCTATTTCGTGCCTAGTACACAATATCTCTTGCCATGCGATCCAGCGTGCCAACGCTGGTATCGCAAGCCAGCAAATCCAGGTCCGGGAACTCATTTTGGATCCGACGTCGCGAGAACGGAATAGCAGTGATATTCGGAGCTCCCCTTCGGACTCGTGTGACTTGCTTTACATAGTACTGTTGTGGTACGCGTTCAACGTTTACGTTGTTAGCAAGACTTCCCTCTGTTTCCAACTCGTCCTCGAGAAGGGAATATACATCGTTGTCGAGCGTTTCGGTAAAACGACCCCAGATGAGGACTTCGAGGTCAGGACACAAATCATGCGCCCATTGAAAGAGCACTGCAGCGAGCTGCTGGGTCTCGGCTGCTACGTTTCTCGGTTGGTCGGGATCGATGATTCGAATACGATCCTGGTAGAGATGCAGCATTTTCAAGTTTTTGAGCTTGCCAATTGGTTTCTAGCACTAATAATTAATATTTGCATAGTAAAATCACACATGGCTAAGACTTACGAGCTGTCCAAGGACATATTTCTGTCTGTCGTGCCCATTGGCCAGGAGACACCCCCCTATTTCCGCGACACGCAACCCAAATTGCTCCAAAGCACCAAGCTCATCGCAAATCGCATCCAGCGATGCCATGGAAGGAAAATAGGAAGCCCTCTTTTCCACTGACCATAAGTCGAAGAGCGAGAGAGACTTTAGCCTGGGACATAGCGACGAGATATACGAAGCAAGAGTCGACCCATCATCTGCAAGCAGTGGCTCCAACGACACTGTTTTCAATAGCCGCATATGAAGATTCAAATGCCGGAGATTTTGATTCCGCGTAAACAAATCTTGAAAATCCATACTCTTTTCATGGTCAAAACTGTCTGGAGAGTGAAAGTCGAAATGTGTCAGGTTTCGTAGCTCTGGGGAGCTGAAAAGCGGCTTCCAGTACCAGAAATTGTCCGTGTAGAGAGAAAGTCTAGTTAAGTGGGAGAGATTGAACATGTGAGGTATGGCAGAAACAAACCCTCCGGGTAAATAGCCATCGAACATCAATTCGCGGGAGACAATCTGCTTGTTCGGGAACAAGGTGCTGTAGGAGCACCTGCTCCAGTAGTCCTCGAGCAAAAAAACGTTAACGTTCTTCAGCAAGAGGGCGAACTTTTCCAGTCGAAGTAATTTCTGAGCAAGTTCTACAAGACCAAATGTTTGTTGCGCATCTCCAGAGACTCCGGCTGTTACACGCCTGGTCATGGGAGTTACAAGCTGCTGGAAGTTACCATGCGATAGCTCGAAATCGACAATCGACTGTTGCTGCTTTTGTAAAAGGTTGATGATAGATGGGTCTAGATCGATTTGAGAAAGATAACTGGGGATATCGAATTAGCCAAAAGAATCCTCCGTGTAGGCACTCAACGCTGGCAGCGCGTGATTGAAACCGTGCCGGTGAAAATGGGGAAGCTAACCGGAACGTGGTCAATTTGTTCGAAGGAAACGATTGCAAAATCTGCAATAACAATGTGTCTCTCTCGCCATGGATCCACGGCGCTTTGTTGCGCAAAATCCTGTTGCATTCAAATATTGGAACATCAAGTAGACTTAGTTTTTGCGCGTACTGCAAGTGCCTGGATGCGCCAACTTCCAGGCATTGACGGAACAGTGAGAGCTGACCATTGCGGGTGCGAATGTCTAGCACAATGTTCCGGTACAAAGCCTTTGTCGCAACAAGATTCCATGACCCTGATGTTAAGCAGAGTGCTAAAAGATCTGGGTAGAGGTTGAGCTAAACTGCCGGCGTCAGTGATGTTCTGTTGCACATCAGGGGCTAGTAGGTGCTTTTGCTGGTGCGGGGTAGGCATACATAATCCAACACCATCAACTGAACATCTGTAGGAAGATATGAAACAGCTTCAAGCTGATCCATCTCACCCATAATCTAAGCCCGGTGGTAGAAGTTGCTCTGATCTGCGAAGGACAGTGCAACGGTTGAAGTCGACGAGCAATGGGGCAGTTTTGGCTAGTGGGTCTCATTCGCCAACCTCGCAGTGTCTTGCACAATACATAAGTAATTCGTGACCTGTAGGATTCAGCTGCGGCTGATATATTTACGTCATAGTGGAATAGTGTCATGGAATGAGCAAATCAAATGTCAATACTTTCAACTGAGCATCCGAGCACCTCACCTCCTTATCCAAAGGAAATAGTGGTAGTGACCTGTGCCTACTTCTCCAAACCAGTCGGCATAGCAATCGCAATCGCAATCTATGATAGAATACTAAGACTATACAAAAATCAAGTGGCTGTTGTAATAGAGCAAGTTCAGCCGAGTAGTAGCCACTATTCACATGACATAGCGACGTGTATTTCTACAAGAATAAGTACATGTGAACACGGCGTGTAATTTTCCACAAGACAACCAATGAGAGTGAAAACAGAGAGTGTCTAACATCACCCGCAAATATATTACGATGGAAATTAGGACATTGGCTAATCATAGTTCATATTCTGAGAGTGGTATAAGATATGCGATACCAAGATTCATGATGCTCGCATTGTCGTGAGATGGTATTCAAGCAAACGCGTCTTACTGCGCGTTTGGCCTATACGCCGGCATCCCATTCTTCTTTCCCCAGCCCCTGACCGTCTTGTTCAAATCTGGTGCTATAAACAACCAGGCAACCGCTGCTACAATCGCTCCTATCACATCGATGACCCAGTTGTTCTTCTGACTACCAGACAAGCTACCCCAGCGCATCAGGTGTACCAGATAATTTGTCGGTGTCATGAAGTTTCCGCTTTCTAGACCTTTGACGCAGCTGGTTGCTGCCTGTAGCTCGGTTTGCTTGGGATCGGCAGCCTCCAGCTCAAAGCTGACGGCATGCTTCGTCTTGTTCTCGTTCTCAAACCCTGGGGATAGTATGCTACCTGGAAACACAATATGAATGTCTACGTCGAACGGCGCGGGTGTGGTGCCTGTGTTGACATTGGAATGGCGCGCTGAGTTGTAGATTTGGACCTCTGAACGAAGTCCATCAGCGAGGTTGCGGAGGGCAGCCTTTGCTGGGGAGTAGGGCGAGTAGCCTGCAATATTTATGAAGGCGAGTGAGGACGATGTCATGATGAACTTCCGTGGTGCTTCCGGGGTAACGTTTTTCCCTTGTGGGCTATACGGCACCTCGGGATACAGCCAAGCTTGTAGCGCCTTTTGTGCCATATATGCTGTCGCGAAGTAGTTCAGCTCCATCTGTTTTCTCAGTGTGTCTGTGCTCGTCTCGATGAACAGTCCGGGGGTTGAGGATCCAGCAATGCACCAGACAACCTCGGGCATGCGGCCATTATTCCAAACTGTTGCTTCCTTGAGGATACGTGCGTTCTCAGACTCGGAAGTTACGTCGGCCGCAATGTACGTAAATCGCTGGGTGGAAGGGTTCTTTGCGCACGCCTTTGCGCGTTGGACAGCGGCTTCGAGGTTTTTTGCCGTGCGTGCGACCAGTATAAGATTGGCTCCCCGGGCAGCAAGGAGACAGGCAGCCTCACTGCCCATGCCCTGCGATGAGCCGGTAAGGAGGACCGTCTACGAAATATAAGCATTACACGTGTGAAACAATATTCCAATAGACTTACCTTGCCATCTACGGGGAAATGATTGCTCATGGAGAAGCTGAAGCCCATGATGCCAAAGCTCACCAGCCCGATGATGAGCACGAGGGCAGCTCCAACAAGGGATTGAAACATGAGGGGCCTGCGGCGGGGTCCCTCGGAGGATTTAACTAACACGAAACAAGTGGCGCTTGACGATGCTTACGGTGTAGTAATCATTGAGCCTGACATGCTTCTGTGTTGTGTGATTATCGCACCATGCACCTTGGTGGTGAGAAAGGGACCCTAGCAACTTGTGAGTGGTTAGATTGCTTTGGTGGGGCAGCGTGGGGCGTTGCGCCAGCACCCATGGTACATAGTGCACTATGGCGGTGTAGGAAGGCGTTGCAGAAAGTGTTAAGAAGCACTTCATCTCTAATTGTGAAAAGACAATTGCAGTTGCTATATGTGAAAACCGGATGGTTTTGGGGGAAATTATAGATGATGTGGAGTGTTGTATTTGGGAAGACTTCTACTTGCTGCTTCTGATCATTATTCAAATTTCTTCTACCTTTGGACCATGCTATTCATGATGGAAACGATCAGCTACTCTAGTAACGCGGCTTACATTCAATACCGGAGGTCTTCACAATGCACACAATGAGAGTCTCTTGGATTCAAACACTTGATTTTGGTAGATGGTAATCCTTGCAATTGTGGGAATACTATTGTGAACCATGCAACCGAGATGAAACAGTCAGAATATAAATACCCATGCTTGGGCGACACATTAGAGCTGTGGGGGAATTGGGTGAGGTTCGGTTTGTATACGAAGATCTGAGTGCGCTTGATGGCCAATGCAGCGACAATGGGATCTTGAAGACTCAGTAGGAGGGGTTTCTGCTGCTCCAACCTTTCTCAGAAGACGTGTTAGTAGGGAAGCCAAGGGGTAGCATGTAGTATGTGAACGCATTCATCATGTGCTTGTGCTTGGTAATGCATCTAAAGTAGGTGTGCGCTTCCCACTTTTGAAACAGGTCGCCTGTAAGTACACTGTAATGTACACAGTGCCTTTTGACAGTCCAGATGTGACTGACATTTCTCCACTATTGATCTTTGCAAACGGTGTTGACGAATGGAGAGTGGGCCACGAAATGGGATCCTTGCAGATGCGCTTGACCGAATCGTGGCTGGCTGCTCGGCACCGAAGTGGGTCGCTCTCGATTGCCCGCGGAAATGCCAAGACTTTGCTCGGAAAAAAAGTTGGGCGCGCGACAAAGACGACTGCGACAACGACTGACGAGTATCGCCACAACACAGCGAAACGGCGCAATTATGGCTAAGAAGAGAAAGGCGGGCGGTGGCGCATTGGGCGCATCCAAGGCGCCAAAAGAAGAGGATTCCCGAATGAGGATCAACACCTTTGAAGATGTCGCTGATTCCGAGGACGAGTTTCACATGAACCGCGACAAGGTGCTGCTTGACGAGGGACCTGCCGCCAAGAAGATGCGGAGATATCAGGAAGAAGGTTTGTTTGGAGATAATGGGAATTTCTACGAATACTGGCTGACATTATGTCCAGATAAATTTCTTCAGCCCTCAGATGAAGAGATTCTCGACGCTGGAAGCGACGACGATGACGAAGACGATTTCGACGACGACATTAGCGATGGCTCAGACGACGAAACGTCAGGAAAGCGCAAGCCAGCAGACGAAGAAGACGAAGATGAAGAACTCGGAGCATGGGGCGCCTCGAAAAAGGACTACTACGATGCTGACGCTATCGAGACTGAGCAAGACGCCCTAGACGAAGAGGCAGAGGCCAGACGCATACAAAAGAAGCAGCTACAGAGCATGACCGAAGCTGATTTTGGCTTCGACCAAGATGAGTGGCTTGGAGAGGATAGTGAAGAGAATGCTGAAGGCGCAGCAGTGGTTACTGAGGTTCTTCCTCAACTTCAAATCACAGATGCCATGTCACAGGAGGAAAAGATGAAAATTATGCGGACACGATATCCCGAGTTTGAGCACATTTCCAAGGAGTATTTGCGACTACAACCCCTGCATGAGGAATTGGCCGCTGCTGCTAATGCCGCTGAGAGGGTACTGAAGGCGCAGGCGGCAAAGAATAACAGATTGGTTCCTACACCCACGGTCATAACAAAGTACCGTGCATGCGCGGCTTACCTCGCTGCAATGGCTATGTACTTTGCTGTTCTTGGTTCCACCGCTACAGATGACGCAACTCCAGCCATCGCGCTGGACCCTGTCGAGTTACATGAGCACCCGGTTATGGAGAGCTTGCTCAAGTGCCAGAAGATGTGGACAAGGGTAGAGAGCCTGCCAATCGCTGATCCCATGGTTGAGACTGAAGATGGTGACGACACTTCTGAGGATGAGGCAAGCTTTGCAGAGAGTGACAACGCCGATCTGGCTGTCAAGAAACCCACGAAGCAGAAGAAGACCAAGGCGCAAAGAGCGGCAGAGATTGCGCAGGCAGAAGCAGCAGCACGACGTGCAGCGAAATTGGCCAAGACTGAGCAAGATCTCGCGTCGCTCGATATGCTTGCAGACAAGGCTGCTCTCAAGAAAGCAGCGCGGAAGAAGAAGATCGCACAACCCAAGCTCAACCTTCTCAACGCCGACGACTCAGACTTTGGCGAAGAGACAGCCCTCACCGCCCACGAAGCAGCCGAAAAGGCGAAGAAGAAGCGCTCCCTCCGCTTCTACACCTCTCAAATCGCTCAAAAAGCCAACAAACGAGATGCCGCAGGCAAGGACTACGGCGGCGACGCCGACGTCCCCCACCGCGAACGCCTCAAGGACCGACAAGCTCGTCTGCAAGCCGAAGCTGAGAAACGCGGCCAGCACAAGGACGCTGGACCAGGCGTGGCACTCGGCGACGACGATGGTGCATCTTCTGCGGATGAAGCTCCCGGTACCCGTCGTGACGACTATGAAGACGAAGACGGTTACTACGACATGGTCGCCGCCCGTTCCAACGACAAAAAGCAAGCGAAACTTGAGCGCGCAGAAGCGTATGCCCTTGCTAAGCAACAAGGTGCTCAAGTCATTGAAGAGGAGATTATCGGGGATGATGGACGGCGTCAGATTTCTTATCAGATTCAGAAGAATAAGGTATGTTTACCCCTTATGCAGCTTTTGCTATGTACCCGTATATATATGCTAGTTTTGGGGTGGTACAAATGCTAACATGTTTGAAACAGGGATTAACACCCCATCGCAAGAAGAGCGTACGCAATCCGCGTGTAAAGAAGAAGGAAAAGTACAAGGAGAAGCAGAAGAAGCTCAAGAGTATGAAGCAGGTGTTTGATAAGAGTGCTGCGGCCAAGGGAAGCGCTAGTTATGGGGGTGAGCTTACGGGTATCAAGAGTGGACTGGTTAGGAGTCGGAAGCTGTAGTTGGATTTGTAGAGGAAAATATGTCTTCTGCGTCGTTCTGGGGTACGTTGTATGATCGGAGCAAAAAGGCATTGTTAATTGCCAAAAGCCATGATTCGTCTGCACGAGTGGATCATACTATTCAAAGAATTTATTCATCCCGTCCTTTTATATTTTCTCTAAAACGCCTTGCGAAATGCTACGATATCTCACGCTCGACCCATACAGTCGAGTCGATAAGAAAGAAGAAAAAAAAGGACATACAAACATCTTAACACCACAACCTCAGCGTTCCATCCGCACCCGCAGAAACACACCACGGCTCCTTGGGATGCCAATCCAACGCCATAACACCCAGCTTACTCTTCACCTTGTGCCCCTTGAGCACCTTCAACGGCACAATCGTCGCGTTCTCCATCAAATCACCCACAACCTTGCCATGGAAAACCTGAATCGTGCCATCATCCGAAGTATCAGCAAACAGCGGCAGACCACCCTGATGAAACTTGACCGAGCGCACAGCCTCCTTGTGGAACCGCATCGTCTTGTACGGTTTAGTCGAGAGATCCATGTCCATCCAGAGGACACGCTTGTCGTACGAACTAACAATCAGATTGTCGCCTCCCGGGTGGACATCGATGTTGGAAATCCATTTCGCGCCGGGTTGCAGTATCTTAACGAGTTCCTGTTTGGCGAGGTCGTAGGCGCGGATCGTGTTGCGGGTTGCTGCGAAGAAGATTGCTTTAGACGGGTGGAACTGTGCTGTTTGGGCTAGACCTTTGAGGCGGCGGAAGGGGAGTTGAGTAAGGTGCTTAGAGATTGCGTGGATGGCGATTGCGGTGGATTGGCCGCGGGGGGAGACGGTGGTGAAGTATTCGCCTTTGCGGTGCCAGTTTAGGACTTTGATGGCGGAGCGGACTTGAACTTGGAGGAGGACACCCTTGGATTCGAGGCGTGTACCTGGACGGCTCCATTTTCCTGGGGGTTGTTTAGGCGCGTCTTCGCCTTTGGGTGTTGTGGTGCCTTTTGTGGCGGCGTAGCCCCAGCCCGCGTCGAGGACGTCGCGGCTGGCTTGTTCGATATCGGGGGAGAGAAGGGTAAAGGGTACGATAAGGAAGACGTTCTCGCCACAGGCAGCTGCGACGATAGATGCGTCTTTGGTGGGCCTCCATTGTACGGCGTCGACAGCCTCTTCGTCTGAGAGCTTAGCATTCCAGACTTGTCGGCCGGTCAGGATTTCCCAGATTCGAATGTAACCGTCGTCGCCTCCGCTAGCAACAAAGATGCCGTGTGGATCAACAGAGACGCAGCGTACGCGCCCTTCCTGTCCACGGAAAACTGCAGCACAAGTTGTAGGGAAAGGCTTGAGTTCCTCGGGGTTCGGTAGCTTGGGCAGTAGGGATTCCGGGTCGATATTGAGTCGGTTTCTTCGCACACGAGGAGCCAAGTAGAGATCCAGACTTCGCTCGAATCGTTCCTTGACAAATGTCTCGTAGCCTGGAACTTTGCGTAGCGCATCGTAGTTCTTGGGCAAGAATTCCCTCTCCCGGTCCTCCTCGTCTGCCTCCAACCAAGCCTTTTCCTCATCCTTGTCTGGTAGGTACTCGGGTGGTGGGTGGTAGCTCGCTTCGTAACCTGGCGGTGGCAGCTTGGGAGCGGGAATGTGCATTGTGTTATCTGGCCGGGGCTTCTCGTCGGCCCAAACGTCAAAGGTGAATTCATCCTGCTCTTCTTCCTCTTCTTGCGGCGGCTTGTAGGGCTTGATGCGACCCTCTTTGATGGCCTTGACAAGCTTCATGACACGCTTGGCTTCGTGCTTAGAAGGAATGAATCGCCGCTTGGGCTCGGGCGCAGCGCTCAGTGGCATAATCTCCTGCTTGCCGGAGAAGTAGGCGACCATCTCTGGGTATGGGTCATAGCCGTCCTCGACAACTTCATTCCTTGTGAGTCTCTTGAGCACGTCCAGCTCCTCTTCCGATAGGTTCAGCGGTTTTCCTGTCTCGGGATCCGTCAGACCTGTCCAGCCCTTGGGTATGTCAATGCTGTCCAAAAGCGCATCCAATGCCTCTCCCTTGGCCGGACGCATGATCTTCTTGCCGTTGATGTCATAGCCGATGTGGGGATATTCATCGTAATACTTGAGGTCAATGTTGCCAATTGTGTTTGTAGCTTCGGCGTCGGAGTCGTCCGACTCGTAGATTGGGTCAATCTCTTTGTACAGGTAGCGGGTGTTGCCGTGTGCGTCTGTTGTCACAGTGTAATTGGGCTTGAGGTTTTCGTCGTCGTCTAGCTCCGCGCTTGCGCCAGTATCGAGGTCCATCTCATGGGTCGGTAATCCCTTCTTCTTTCGCAAAGGCCCGTCAGAGGTGTTGAGGTTGCGCATTTCCTCACGAATTTGCTCTTCATCACTGTTCTCCTCTTCCTCCTCTTCATCTTCTGCATCTTCATCGGAAAGACCCTCAATCACGCTGCTCGCATCTGTCTCGACATCTTCTTCTTGGCTGTCGTCCGAGTCGTCTTCGGAATGCGACAAGATACCCTCAAGCAGTCCGCCACCTAATTCGTCTTCTGAATCGCTGGGCTCAGGCGCCGGGCGAGTGACGACCTTTCTCTTGCGCGGATTCACAGGCATTTTGTTGGTGATTTAGTGTTCTTTGCTTCACCTTTGCCGTGAACTGTCGCAACCTTCCAAAAATTATTCCTAGCGCCCCAAGATTTCGGCTTTAGCGTCTCGCACGTGCCACACTTCCATCGGCCAAGGCAGACGGACGCTTGGGGCATGTACAACTTTGGGACTTGGAAACATCTCGACGACCATTCACCTCACGCAGTCTCAGTGACGCCACCATCTACTGCTGCACGAGTGACACTGCATTGCATTGATTGCACACAGTAATACCACCGACTTAAGATGGCGACGCGCCACGCTGATTCCTCAAGGTACGACGACCGAGATCGTCGACGCTACAGCCCGCGGCGCGACAGATCCAGAGACAGAGATAGAGACCGCCGGGGAGACCGCTACAGTGGAGAGAGCCGCTTCAGAGATGATAGGGACCGCCGGGACCGTCGTGACCGCGACCGCGACCGCGACCGCGACACATACTACCGCCGCTCGCGCTCTCCCCCTCGCCGCCGTGACCGATCACGAGACCGTGGAGACCGTTACAGCAGCAGACGGGACCGCGACGATGACAGAGACAGGCGTAGGCGCTCTAACTCACGCCGGCCTGGCTCTCGCTCTTCAATCACACCAGCGCCAGATAACAGACGGGATCGACTAGATGCTCCCCCGCGCGACGACAGGAAGAAGGACCCCGAGACACAAGCCAAGGACAAGCTCGCTGAACGCGCGGCAAAGCTGGCCGAATGGAAGAAGCGCAATGCTGAGCGTCTTACCAAAGAAAAGACAGACACACAGGGCTCTGGTGCCTCGCCAGCTGGCACTGCGCCTGCAACCCCCTCCGCTGCTGCTGCGACGCCGCCTCCCCAGACCCCAGCAAGTGAGGTCAAGCTTGACACCGCTAAGACTAAAGTTCCGCAGAAGAGCGTTACTGAGAAACTTAAACAGAAGCAGCCCGAGAAGTCGACCTTCAAGCTGGATGCTTCTGCTGCTGCCCGCCCCTTGGACATGGCCAAGCCTGCTGGCAAGACAGTGACAGCCGCTAGCAGTATGTCTTCCACCATACCTCCTTCACGCAATCATGAGCTCACTCATACAGATCAGTCAACAGCAAAGGGCAACGGCAACATTGGCTCTTTCGGTCTCAAGACTAAGACAGCTGCAGAAGCCGAGGCTGAAACTTCGAGAAAAGCCTTCCTCGACGAAGAAGGCCCAACGCGCAAGCGCAAGTTTCAAGCCCTCCCCGAATTTACTGCGAACGACGAACCTGAACCCGAAGCTGACGGTGCCGAAGACGATGACGCTGCAATGAGTGGCATTGGAAGTGATGACGAAGAGAACAATGCGGAACTCCAGGCTCGCCTCGAGAAGCGTCGCGCGGATATCGCCAACGAAAACAACCAAGACGCTACCATGGAAGAAGCACCTGCCGTCCAAGTCCCCGCCGCCGACAAAATGGACGTTGACGAAACTGTAGGGGCCGAAGAAGACGAAATCGATCCTCTCGATGCCTTCATGGCCGACTTGACCGAACCACAACCCAGCCGCGGTGTACCTTCGGGCCAGGCCATGTTCGCCGACGAGCTCGAACCTGTCGAGACCTCTGTTGAGGCGCAAGATCTTCTCGAACTTCGTGCTGCCAAGAAAAAGAAGAAGGAGGTTGCCACTGTCGACCACGATAAAGTTGAGTACGAGCCGTTCCGAAAATCTTTTTACACTGAGCCGCTCGAGGTTTCTCAGATGACGCCAGAAGAAGTTGCCGATCTCCGTCATGAGCTTGACGGCATCAAAGTGAAGCCAGATGATGTGCCTCGTCCCGTCACTAAGTGGGCCCAGATGGGCTTGCTGCAAGCAACCATGGACGTCTTCACTCGCGTAGGCTACCTGAAGCCCACATCTATCCAGGCACAAGCTGCTCCTATTTCTCTTTCTGGACGTGACCTCATCGGTGTCGCAAAAACTGGTTCTGGAAAGACACTCGCGTTCGGTATACCAATGATTCGTCATATTCTTGATCAACGTCCACTAAAGCCGTCTGACGGTCCCATTGGACTGATCCTTGCTCCCACTCGAGAGTTGTCATTGCAGATTGTCCATGAGCTCAAACCGTTCCTCTCAGCTTCTGGCATAACTATCAAATGCGCTTACGGTGGACAGCCCATCTCCGACCAGATTGCTATGATTAAGCGTGGTGGCATACACATTCTCTGTGGAACACCCGGTCGCCTGATCGATTTGATGACTGCAAACCAGGGGCGTGTGCTCTCCTTCCGCCGCATTACCTATGTTGTTCTTGATGAGGCTGATCGCATGTTCGACATGGGTTTTGAACCACAAGTCATGAAGATTCTTGCAAATGTGCGCCCCGACCGTCAAACTGTGCTATTTTCAGCAACCATGCCAAAGAACATGGTTGCATTGGCCCGTAAAGCCCTGAACAATCCAGCAGAAGTGACAATTGGTGGTAGATCCAAAGTGGCCCCTGAGATTACCCAGATCATATCCATTGTTCCTAATAGTTATGAGAAGAAGATCAACAAGTTGCTCTTGCATCTTGGTCAGCTCTTCTCTGAGGACGAAAATGCACAAGTATTGATTTTCACGGAGCGGCAGGAAACTGCGGAAGATTTATTGTCCAAGCTCTACAAGGCCAAGTATTTCTCTGTTAACACAATTCACGGAGCTAAAGATCAGACTGATCGAAACGAAGCGATCAGTGATTTCAAGCAGGGTGTTCTTTCTATTCTCATTGCCACGTCTGTAGCAGCACGTGGTCTTGACGTCCCCGGTCTGGCACTCGTCTTGAACTTTGACTGCCCAACTCACTGTAAGTACCAACTTCGTCCTTGCATATATGTAGTATCCATTTGCTAACATACTCGATAGTGGAAGATTACGTTCATAGGTGCGGTCGTACTGGTCGTGCGGGTAACAAGGGTACTGCCATTACTCTTATTGAGAACCCCGGTCAAGAGCGCTTCGCTATCCATGTTGTCAAAGCACTAAAGGAGAGCGGAGCAGAAGTCCCTGAAAAGCTTCAAGAAATGGCAGATACCTTCCATGAGAAGGCCAAGGCAGGTACCGAAAAATACTATGGCGGCTTCGGTGGCAAAGGTCTCGATCGACTTGATGCAACTCGTGCTCTTGAGAAGAAGCGCGAGAAGCGTCAGCTTAAGCTGGAAGGTATTGAAGACAGCGATGAAGAAGAAGAGATTCTGCCAATTGTTAAGAAACCCGAGGTTACTGGTCCTGGCGCTGTCAAGGCTGCTGAAGGAACTACACCTGCTGCTGAAGTCGAGGATCAACCTCACTGGATGAAGCTACTCAACAGCAAGATTGTTGTCAATAAGACCGAGCGCCCCGAGGCTGCTGCGACTGGCAAGCCGATGAGTGCAAGGGAGCGGGCGATGGCCGCTGCCTCCAAGGTCGACGGTAGGCTCAGCAAGAAGGGCATGATCCACGCGGGCCAGCCCATCGACAACAAGGGTCCTGACGCTGGTCTCTACCATTCAACTATTGAGATCAACGACTTCCCCCAGAAAGCTCGATGGGCCGTCACCAATCGAACCAATGTCGCCAAGATTCTCGATCAGACTGGTGTCTCGATTACGACAAAGGGTAACTTTTACCCACCTGGCAAGCAGCCTGGTGAGAATGATCTTCCCAAGCTGTACATCCTGGTTGAGGGAGATACGGAGAATATTGTCACACAGGCTATGATGGAACTCACCCGCCTCCTGCGCGAAGGTACAATTGCGGCAGAAGATGCATCTACGACTCGTACCGCCACTGGTCGATATAGCGTTGTTTGAGACTCCTCTACCCGTTGAGAATTCTCTTGCATGCGCATCCTTCTTCTCATACGATTTCCACAGCTGTCACACCGCCACTACGAGTGTCGGACATTGTTGTGGCTTGCTTGTTTCTTCTTGTCCAGGATGGGTGAGGACGGACACTGCATTCGGAAACGGAATTGAACATGTCAACAAAGCACGCTTTCAGAGCATTCAAATGGGGTTTCGGCAAACAGGAACCTAGGACCGTCTTCAAAACATGAGTGTGGATCCAATGCCGACTCACCCTCTTCTTTGATTTACACCACCTCGTCGCAGGTCTATTTTGAGCCTCAGCCTCAGCCTCCTTCCCGCTTGACCGATCATATCATAATCGGGTCCTACAGAAACGGCGTCTTTTGTACATTAAGAAAAATAAGTTTGCACCTGCGTTTCACTTCCTTGCATAGCAGCAATGGCTATCAGAGAAGAGGCAGCAGGCTCTCAATTCTACGTAGGGGTGAGGCTTCCTTTGCATGGACGCACACAACTTCAGTGTCTTTTTAAAAATGCATATAAATTGAAACTAGAATAATTCTCTTCAACGAATGCATAGCAGTCGAGTTCTCTTTGCCGCTGTAACCTCTGATCGTATCACTGAATTCCTATCTCTACCACACTCTAGGTATTTGGTATCACAAACTCCTCAAGATATCGCCATCTCACATGTCAGATTGTCCAAGAAGCCTCTTCCCGTGCGCACGTACGTGCAACTCGTTCTAGAACCTACAATGGCAACTCTTGCGTGGTCACCGGCCTTTGCTGCCGTCCACCGGTACCCACTTACACCCTCTCTTTTCACGACTGACGAATCGGAAGCGTACCAGCCCTGACACTATGCCTTTTGCAGCAAACACAGCCAACATTCATGCATACCAGCGAGTAAGCCCTAGCTGGAGAAGTTAAAAATCCTGCATGCATTAAGTTTCCACACGCCGTTTTGCTTGTTCCAGGCACAAGGGTGGCGGAGCCCAAAAATGCTATATGAAGGCATGCGTGCAGTGGTGGCAAAAAAGGTGACAACATCCTGCGCAGGCGAGGGGAGGCGAGGGGAGGCGGGAAGCGAGAAAAGCAAATGTACCTCAGGACACCGTGCGTGCGGTAAACCATGGGAATTGGTCACGTTGGGTACTCGTTTGCCGTC
Organism: Bipolaris victoriae FI3; assembly: GCF_000527765.1. Taxonomy (NCBI): domain Eukaryota; kingdom Fungi; phylum Ascomycota; class Dothideomycetes; order Pleosporales; family Pleosporaceae; genus Bipolaris; species Bipolaris victoriae. Next base: position 111,179 of record NW_014575360.1, on the reverse strand, counting down.
TTGCTTTGCGGCACATGCATGATCCACGCCGCCATAGCCCTGGTACCTAGGCTGAATTTGGATATCCCTTTGCTGGTTGGGCTTTGCTTCGGGTGCAGGCCAAGGCGCGCGGGGGCTGAGGTTCCTTTACCCCAATTTCAGGGCCAAGACGAGCAGGAAAAGATGGTAGGGACATGGTAGAGGCGTATGGGGAAAAGTTTAATTTCACGGCCATGCGGGCGCGTTGGATGGTGGTTGGTGGATTGTGGGAGGTTTAGACCAGCCACAGAAAGGGGTTTTCGCTTCGGCTATACCGTACGATTTGTGTATCCTGCTGAAGCTTTGTCTTATCGAGCTTCTAGAATCTTGAGTGTACTGATCGCGGGGGAGGGGTTCTTTTCTGGTTTAGCTCAGGCGTTGGAGGTATCCCTGTGCGATCAAGCGTTCGACATCGCCTTGGCGGACGTAGAATTGCGAGTTTTTGGTCAGGGTTATTGAACTGTGCAATTTCATTGGTTAGTTAGCTTATTGGTTGTTGTTCCTGCCGTGTTTCGGCATGCCGAAGTTCATCAAGGGGTGACTATACGTACCCGTACTCGGTCTGTATCTCACCGGCATCCTTGAGCACTCGGACGTCAATGAAGAGATCGCGTGGCGGCTCCAGGCTCCCTGTTAGATCGATATCCGTCCATTGGCCCTTGTATGCCGCGAGAAGGTCACTGTACTGTCTTACGTATTCCTCCTCTTCTGGGCTCAGACTACTCTCCTCTCTCCCGCCCCCGGTACCTAGGGTGCTTCCCCTCGTGGCTTCTGCGGCGTGGTCTTTGCTACCCTGTTGCTCAAGCACATCAATTCCCTCCCAACAGTACTCTTCTAACTTATCACTGCGGACCCGGTGGTAGGCCAACAGACATCGCTTGTTGCGGCGCATGCAGAGGTGGTTGACAAGGAGTGCGCAAGCGGTTTCGGGTGAGGCGCTGGGATTGAAGGAGCCACTGTAAGGAGCGAGAATAGAGGATACGTCCTTATCCAGGTCGCGTACCTCGCGTACAATAGAGCGTGTAAGTTCCGAGGCGTAGGGCGGGAGGTGAGGAAGGGCGAGGGTGCGCTTTGCGTTTTGGACCTGGCTTTTTCTTAGACGTGACCAAATCATGGGGTACCAAGGGTATCGCTACCAGCTTGTTTGCTGCTTCGCCGTACATGACTGAGGTATGTGAGTGTGTGCGTGTGCTGTTGGTAAGTTTAGGATATCGTGAGTAATGGCGACTTTTTGCCCAGGGTGCTATGCTATATTCGAGTTGCACGACGAGAAACTCTTTTCAGGCATATGGCAATCCCACTAATGGTGCAGAGGCAAGTTTCTGGATTGCTGTGAAGAATGCATCTGTACTAGCATATCATGAGGAAGTGTTCAATTCGTGGATGGTTGTCCGACCCCTCATTGGTAGAAGAGTAAAGCGCGTCCGCGTTGGAGACAGGGGTGCATGGGTGGGGCAGAGACGGCAATAACAAGTCTTGGCATTGTCAAGTACAACCTCACTCTTCTGGCAATCCCTTGCACACCATCATCTGCCTACGCACCCTCACTCGCCAGATTCTACACAGGCCACCCGGAAAGATGCGCTTCATTACTATCATCACATAAAATTAAGTCCGAGGAGTTTCGGCAATCGCGGTATCACGTCCGTAACATTGAGCAAAGCATGGCCACAGGAACATGAAGCTCTACTGGCTCTTTTCGTCTACCCATAGCCAAATCATATCTAATGTGCTCCAATTTCCGGAGCTTTTAACAAAAAGACACCATGTATGCTACTGGTGGTGTACGTAGTAAGAGTTCACCAGGCGCCATTCTACCCCAACCAAGAGAATGGGTATCACCACGTGAAAGCTGAATCGTACATCATACTGCATAGAAGCAACCAAAACACTCGTACAGACATAAGCTGAAACACACTAAATCATTGCTCACCCACCCATTTGTCGAACTCAGACTCTTGCTCCAAAGACACCATGGTCGGATCAGACTGCCAAGCTTGATACTCGTCATGCGGAAGATCCAGCAAGTTGTCGAGGTCGTGATACGATAGCGCTTCTTGTATGCTGATCTGGTTGTTTCGGAAGTTGTTGGATTGGAGAGATGCTGGATCAACACTGGACTGACTGCCTCCGTATGCCAATAGCATCGGATCCAACTGTCCCTCGTCAAAGGGAGTTCTCACGTGTGGATGAAGTTGCTGGAGCAAGTCGTCCGCGCTGCCCCCGGGCAAGCCAAGCATCGATGGGTTCGATTGGAAATGGTTGGAAAGCGTCGAGGTACTCAACGGCTTATGCAGGTCATCTGTGTAGTTCGGGCTCATGTGCATGTTCGCATACGGTGCAGCGTGGTAAGGCCAGTTGTAAAGATCGTTGTGGCTCATCGGTATTGGCATCGGCATCGGCATAGGTCGTCCTTCATTCGTCATCTCCCATGAGGATCTGTTGACACCGTTCGCGTTTGGCCCGAATGCTCCGTCAAAGTATTCTGCGCCGACCCCACTTGATGGGTAACTGATCGAGCGTTCGATGCGTCTAGTTTGCCGAGGGCGTGACCTTCTTGCACCTGGAGCCCACTCGGTATCGTCTAAATCGCTAGGTTCCTCCTCGTCTGACCATTCGTTCCTTCGCTTCCGAGCTGGAGCGGCCGTCTTGCTCGGCGAAAATTTGTACATCGGGTGCGCATTCTGATGGTTGATTCTTTCGAGCTTTGCATATTCGCTGTAGAGGTCGCGGATCTCTGGCGGCTCAAGAGGCCAGCTTTCCCCGGCTACCGACGACACAACTTGATGGTTGTTTTGCAAGCACCATGATTTGGCTCTTTCTGCGAATGCAGATCTGTACAGCATAAATGAGTTCATTGGACGAGCAATGTATCCATTCCGCTTTTCTGCTTCTTGCCTTCGAACATCCGCCGGCCTGTTGACCCACTCTTCCATGTTTTTGATCGGAATGTTGTGCAGTTCTTTTGTTAATACACTCAGTGGCGCAGTCAGCTTGGGTATTCTCTGCCTGTCTCCCTTTGCTGTTTTCGCTTTCTTGGATCTTGGTATTGCTTTTGGTCTTAGGCTAATCTGGGTTTCTTTTGGAGATGTGGATGCAGTCATTGTTCTTCTGCTACGGATCGCCGCCCGACTAGATTCATCGCCGTTGGCAGATCTTGGTGTTAGCGGAGAAAACAAGACCTGATCGTTCTAATATTCATTAGCCATTTCGCCACCGACTCTGCCTGAGACTCACTTACCGATATGCGGCTATGAGAGCCGTTGGGAGAAAACTCTGTCGGAGGTCCATAACCGTCCTGGGGGTTGATCAGCATTTTAATGAGCATGAGAATCTAGGTTTGCTCACGTATTGTAGGCCTACTAGTCCAAGCCCGCGAATGTGGTCGTCGCCATGTGACGCATGCGAAGGGATGCCTTGGTGCGCCACCGAGCTTGGGGAACCATACCCTGCCTCACCGAATGAACATCCGCGGTCTACGTTGTATTCGGCAACTTGGTGAAGTCCGACTTGGTACTCTGCCCCAGCATTCGGCGGGGTGGGAGGATGTTGTTGGGTGAGCGAATCACCCCTCATCGTAACGAGAATCAGCGCACAATGGAGTTGGTCGCTGCGACAGTGGAGATTACGGCCGGACGCGCTGTTCTCTCTACCGCTTTGTCTTCGCCTCCTGACTCAGTGCCTTACCAGAAGTGACTGCGACGATTTTCCAAGGTGGTAATCTAGTAGCAGGTCGAAAATATGTCTCTGCACTGCAGGCGAAGTGTTTCAGCAACTGAGGACGGTGGCTGAGACGTTGTCTCTGATCTCTGGTCTTGTATTTCTCAAAGCCTCTCCAGCCAAATTGTCGTTTTACAAATGTGTTGCTGCATACAAGTCAGCAAATACAGCTAAAATCTTGCTTCATGTCAGGTTTGCTATGTCGCGACGACGCATAGCAGTCCGCAAAGCGTTCAGGGGACGAACCTATTGCAGTTACCCGTTTCTCACCGGCCCCAATGCTTTGGTATGTGTACAAGCAAATTTGACAACTACAAGACGCCAAATTATAGGAAAGGTATGCAACTAGAGTACCGGAGCTGTGTTTTCCTGGTCTGCTACACTTTGTGGTGATGGCGGAGGAGCTAGAACAAGGTGTGAAGGGCGGATCAATCAAAGAGAATCCTTTGTCCAGGGTCAGTCATAAGATGATATTTGTAGCGAACTACTCAATCTCGAGTTCTACTGTTCACTTACACTGTGGTGTATCTGCGTCTCAGCGTGGACAAAGAGACTACCGGATTGGTAATGGCTGGGTACGCTTGCCGCACTAAGGAGCCGCGCTGTTTTTGTACTATTAGCCTCCCCACTGATTCAACACATACCTGATGGCGCAAACTTAGCCCTCTGGTCCGTTCACGTTTCGAAGCTCAGTAACTCGCCTTTTTGCTCTCCAGTGGTGTGGGAAACGGCCCTCAGCCCCTCCACCATGATAGCTCTGGGCGGAAGCTACGCCTGATTAGGACGCCCTTTCGCAAGATTCACCCAGCCTCAGTGAGTGTTTACCAGTTTTGACAAGGATCCAACATGGCTTGCAGCAGTCATGTGCCCTTGGCGTTCACCATCGTAAGCCACATTCACTGGTATCTTTAGCTATTGGTACCCCCTTGGGGAATTGTGATCAATCAGATCAAGGGCTACTCGTCAAACACCAATTACAGCTCTGATGCTAACGGTCCTTCCTCTTTCGAAATCAGTATCGTAGGAGGTACTGGATCTCAGCCTTCTTACAGGTTCAGATTGATTGGCCGAAATACATCTGGTCCTTCCTCCACTAAGCAGCTCGATTTAGCGTCCTTCTTACGGATGGCTGCATATCATATATGCCAGAACCCTGACAGCTGGTCATGCTTGGAAGGACTAGCCATAACACCGTAATTTCTAAAGTCTATCATGCGGGCTCACATGCATCTATGCAATCAGTTCGTGGGAAAACCCGGAACTAGCTGGTACTCAAACATGATACATCTGTTGACTTTGGCATTTGCAGCAGGTGGACAAAGGACCAAATGGCATCCCGACACGTCGGTTACGGTGCGCCACTACAGCAAGGCTGAGCAGCCCGTTGACCGCTTAAACCAAGAATAATCCCGTCAACCCTGTCCGTTCGCGGCTGGTTAGTTCAGCGTGGACGAATTTTGAGGCAGGTCTATTCGGGGAACCTGGTCCTCAATATCTCTAAACGACAAGCAGTGGACAGCTCAGCAAGGCCCTGCACACCGGATGCATGCAGCAAAAAGTTCGGTTACTTCCGGTCGATCGTGTTGATATGCGTGTCCTGTAGACCCCCTTCCGGAATGCATGCTAGGACCATTTTGGTATGTCAACCAAACAGTCTCAACTTTGTGTAACCCCGTTTGAACGACCCTTAAAGGCAGTTTCAATTGGTCTGAGCAAGCGCGAAACACATGTGGATCCCATCACTACCGACATCACGGTGGATCAGGGGGTTCGGTGTAGTTTGTGAAATTTGGACATGTCTGTTTTGGCCGGTACACCCGGAACAACAGCAGATAAGCTACGATGACGGTTGTAGTTCCGTCAAAGTATTCCAAGGGTACACGTCAGCCAGCTCGATCAGTGATGGATCACTGCTAGGGATATCACTTTGTGTTACCACTGTCAAATGTTAAACTCTCGCTGTAGAAAGGGACCTATAGGCACATATGAATCTAGGCGACTTCATCGCTGTCAACGACCACCTACTGTGCCCTCATCCTGACTTCAACTCACTCAAGCCAGCGATATTCTCATCGCTAGCCAGAAGTCACTGCCGAGCCACCAGTCCGCGTTTTGAGACCCCGATGCCACGAGGGTGTCAGTAAGGCTTGCAGTATATGCACTGCTGGCTGTTCGTGACGAGCCCTGTGCGTATCTCACGTGCTCATTTCAATGGTTATATTTTTATAATTTGATTGGCTGTAAGAGATAGTAACGAATGGAAAGCCAGCAATTGTGGTCTCCACGGCAGCCAACGATCAGTGTGGTCCCCCTACTTCATGTGAGAGGGTTTCGACGGTTTACTTGCCCCACTTGACCACAATCATTACCACGGAACGTTTCCATGGCACAGAAGTGCCGTCGACAGTCTATTCGTCGTCACCAACACATTTTGGGGCACTACGGCCTCTAGGCTCCAGCAGCGGTCGCCTTCTGCCTGCAGAATAACAGCGACCGCGTTAAGCGACATGATTGGACCTTGTAGGCAACACAACAGCCCCCACTTCCAGGGTTCTCTTCTGTATCTGGACATGCGCCTTCGACTCGACCAGCTTGGCATCGGGACGCTAACAGAGACCCTCGCAAGTAGGTCAACGGTTGCGGTTGAATCAAGAAACTATGCCGTGAGGTTTCTGCTCGGGGCTCCCGCTGATTACTGTGGGACCCGAATGCAACAATCGCACCATTCTCGAGCCAAGCACTTAGCAACTGGTAACCACTAACTGCTTGAAGTCGCCTCAGGCGACCGGATCCGCTCAATAATTCAGTCAACTGAGAGTCCTCCGGGAGTACGGCTGTTTGGGCTGTCGCAATGGGTAGCTGTCGAATATCCGATCACGACGATGGAAGAAAATTCTCCGGACAACGACATACTTACATCGGATCTTTGGTTACGCTGAGCCGAGCGAGTGAAGATAGGAGCGCACCCTGTCAGCAAGGACATGTCACAACATTTCAAGCTCAGCCAATCCTCGATCTGCGTTCAGCGAGGAGGAGGAGGAGCAACAACCAACAAATCATGTCAGTCTGGAAATTCTAGCCACTGTCCCCCTACTATCTTCGCCCACCAGTGGACCTTTTGACTTTCTGATGTCCGATTTCCTATGTTCATCTTTTACGCATACTGGACTCTTTTCCGGTCTTCACAGCGTGCCATTCTTGATCACACTTAAAGCCGACCAAGATGGTATTCAGAGCAATAGGACTTAATAATGGCGCCTTTCTAAGTTCAGTCAGCTAGGCCTGTAATACACTATTCTGTGGATTTGGTGGCGCGCTGGCACGACGTACCACTTGAACCGAACTTTTCTAGCTTGCATTTGTCGAGTGCCTACCGCAAGAGGTCCCAGACTTGATATGGGAAATGTTGCTTCTTTAGGCCTAGAGGATGGAAGTAATATACCTTCTCAGGCCGCAACGATCGTGATCACATTGACTTTAGCAAGTACTCTGTGCGCAGGCTGAAAACGGCTTGAAAGCGAATGTCGCGTCTCGAGTGGACAATAAGTCAGATCCAAGGTACCAAACATATACGTCAGAAAGAGCAGAATTCTTGGCGGGTAATGTGTCATGATTGTGGTTCTCGAAAGGCCATCAGAAATTGGAGCACCCCCTTTTCCTCTAAGCTGTCAGACTCCATGGGCTTGCACCAAACAAACCAATAAGGAATAGCGTGGCATTCCGGATAGAGTCATATCTTTGAGGCTCACCTGAGTTCACTACGTAATCTGTCGATCGTTGGTTTTTCTGAAAGGGCTTTGAAACAAAACCACGGAAACAATGAACCAGCCACATTAAACTAGTCATGGCGAAGAGTTTCTCTACATTCACAGGCTGGGTAATCCGTATTCATCTCACAGATTGACTTGCATTGGCGAAAACCCCAGAGAACTATGTCGAACAATAACGGTCCCGAGAAGGATGTCTCCTTGTACGAAGATGAGACCACAAATTCGTCAAACCTTGGCAAGGAAGTGATGCGAAGGCGACCAACCCTACTGGGCCGTATAGAAGAAACTATAGGGGCTACTTCACCCCTCTCATTGCCACCGGAAGGAGCAAATGCGACAGATGGCGAAGCATATCGGGATGAAATTGCATTTGGCATAGAAAGTCCATTCAGTATGCTCGATGAAACTGATTACAGAAAGGATCTGAACTATCCGAAGCCCCAATCACGGAATAGTCCATCCAGCTATTTTGCACCTACAAGATCGTCCCAAGCGAAGAAACATAACAGAATTGAGCCTTTCGGTCGCCAGGGCAGTCCTTTACTTCGGACGTCCTCCATGCATAACACACGGCCAATGTCTCCTCTGGCACGCAATAACAGTGCTCTCAGAAACCACGGGAATGATAACACTGAAAGTGGACACATGTCTCACTCGGTGACTGAACAAAGGGGTGAAGCTCATAAAATGCCAGGCGCCACCTTTAATTCGACAGACAGCCCAAGATTTTATGAGAATAACATGACCAACATATTTGGTGGTTGGGACAAGGTAAAAGATGCAGACTTGGGAGAGTCATCAAGAGTGGACGTATATGAGCGCCTAGAGAAAGAAGCAACGAAGGAACGATGCGAAGAACTGGAAAATCTTAAAGAAGAGGTTGTGAGCCTACGTCAGCGTAACTACGAGCTAGTAGCTCAGAATGGGAATCTCAAAGCTTTTAGCGTGGAGCATGACAAGGCCATAGAAGATAAACTAAAGTCTTGCCAGTCCGAATCAGAAACATTGAAGCAAAACTACGATGCCCTCTCCACTAAATGTCGAAAACTCGAAGACGAAGTCAAGGCCCAAACGTCACGGAATGAAGCGACAGAAACAGAGAACAAGGGGCTTCGAGCAACAGTTGTAGAAAAGCAAAATGACATTGCCAAGATGAAGACTGAGCTCAAGAAAAAAGACAATGAGTTAGTAGACATGACTCAACACGCCGCAGATATTGAAGAAGAGGCATTGCAGAGCAACAAGAAACTTACAAGGCTAGAAAAGTCAGTATGTGATATGGGCGCAGTCATCGCAAGGTGGATACAAGTATCGTTTAAGGGCACAGCCATCGACCTTAATGAACTCAATCAGGTCATACAAAATTGCGCAGATGATGCTGAGACCGAGGAAGTGCTGTTGCATGTGAGGCAGTTGGTGAAGATGTTTGTTGAGAAGAACGGAAGTCTGGAGCGTCAATTGGAGGACAGGAAATACGAAATTACCAACATCAAAAAGGCAATCGAAGAGCAATCGCACGAGGAAGTTCCACCGACTCCTGGTCTGATGCTTCCGACAAACCCGCTGTATAGCAGTGACAAAATCGAAGCTCTCTATAAAGAAGAGCGAGCAAAGCGGAAAGCCGCTGAACAAAAGCTGAAAGCCTTTACTACAGAAGACAAGCAAGATCCACATCTCCAAAAGACCCAGCAAGACCTTCACTCTCAACTAGCAGACCTCGAAGCACAAATCGCACTCCTCACCCAAGAAGCCCAAGACTCCCAGTACCTAGCTTCCGACTGGAAATCCGAACTCGCCCTCAAACAATCCGAACTCGACCTACGCACCGAAGAATTCCAATCCGCGCTCGACAAAAAAGACGAAGAAATACTCAGCTACATCTCCGCCTACCACACTTTCACCAGCAACCCTGCCATGCGCAAGCCTTCCGCGCTGCACAGCCAAATCTCAGCCCTCGAACACCAATATGCCTCACTCAAATCCTTCTCCAACCACGTCTCCAACGCCGACGCCAAAAAACGCAACATAATCACCCGTCTAGAACGCAAACTCAAACTAGCAACCACCTACACAACCGACGTACAACAAGCCGTGTACGCGCGCCGAAAACTGCCACCACCCCCCGATTACACGAGAATAGATGATGCAGAGTTTGAGTCGGAGTCGGAGCTGGATGAGGATGAGAATGGGTTGGAGATGCAGCCACCGCGGTTTGTGGCGCGGCCGAGGAAGGTGCCGCGGTATTTGATGGAGCCGGCGGTGGGGAGGAGGGGCGAGGAGGTGGAAATGTATAGGGAGGAGTTGAGGGTGAAGAGGGAGAAGGAGGTTCTTGGGTTGGTGGTTGAGGAGGAGAAGACGAGGGGGGGTGGGGAGTGAATGAGTGGGTGGTAAGGGGGGAGCAAGTGAATTTTTTTCTTTTTGGAGAAGTAAGAGAGTTTTTTATTCGAAAGAAGGTAGTAAGTGACATGTACTACGTTGGAATGAATGTATTCGCTGCTTCCCATAAGAAATCGCAATAGACATGCCATCCTCTAGCCCTATCGCCTTTGCACGTGTCACACCTTACCTTCCTTGGAAATTCATATCGCTAACAACAGTATTCCCTACATTGGTACATCCACATATCACATCAAGATGACCTACCACGATGTCCGCATAGCTTCAATCTATGGAATGCTCGCGTCGAAGTCCCACAGTATCTCGCTTATCGACCAACTTCCCAGTAACACAACATAGAGTATGCGTTCAGATACATTAAGCCAAGATATGAGCAATTTGGCGCGAGTTCTTCAACAAAGCACTATGCATTGTCACTCTGCTATAGCCAACTAACTACGCCAGCTCCATCCACGTGGAGCGGTACGTGCGCAGAAGAAATGTCACTGGTTAAGCGAGAAGAAGTTGAACGCATGTTCACGATGCTGGTTCTTTCATGGACGATAAGGAGACGTTGCGTATTACAGCGATGATCCATGTTGGGCGCGACGAGGATGCGACATGGGTTCAAGTCAATCAGCGGTAGTTTCGGGACGATCAGGGCGATGACGACATAACGCTAACGAACGTGGGGAAACATGTATTATCCGCGGCTAGCAAGGTACTTGTCTTGCGAGTCTTGTATAGGCTGTGTACGGTGGTTTACGTTCGCACCAAGTGTGTTGTTGACGATCTGGTGATACGGACGAATATCGGATAGTAGTAAGCAGGATAGTCTTGAGTGTTGGATTAGTGAACATCAATTCAGCACCACTTTGAATCATACGAAACAGGAAATGTACCTTGAGTGTAAAGATGATCAGTGTTTGGTGTGGAGTACTTTTCCGCTTAATGACCCCCACACGCGTTAATGCAAGTGTGTCCGCAAGAAGGAAGCCAACGGTCCTTTTATGCGATAAGATGTGATCCTTCTCTTGTACGACCGAGTGTTTTTGACCGCTTTAAGGATCTCTAAGCTGGGGTCTGCAACATGCCTTGAACAAATAAGGCTGATGACGAATTGTTTGCATGGGTGGTCATCGGTGTAAGCTGCAAGTATTCCCAGGTATTCCCACGTGTTCCGCCCACCCTTACTTTATTCTTCTTTTCTTCCCGTGAGAAAGCGGGATACCGACACGCTGTTCATCGGTCCTGAGCTAGCACATTATGCATATAGGATGTATGGAGTTCGGCAGGTGTGGCATGTTTGCGTTTGAGACTGCGTTTGTTGACTCCTTCTGGCTTACGCAGATAGCGGTGTATGGGTGAGATGAGTATGCGGGGAGAGTTGAGGAGGGAAAGACGGTTAATCAGAGAAAGGAAGTGATTCGTCTTGGCTTTTCTGCAAGGGTGTTGAGGTTGACATTGTTACTTCTTCTTTCGGATGCGTCCTCTGGAAGCGACGGTTGAGATGAGCTCCACTGCCCATCACCTCTTCGCTTAACTGCTTATCTCAGTCCAGCAGTTTGTATCGTCCATGACAATCCTCTCTTCTGTGTGGTGTTTATCAGAGGCCTCGGTACGAAGGAGCGAATCTCCAATTGGCTATGAGGGTGCAATGGATTACAGTGTGCATGAAAACCACCTCGCTACTCGCAGCAGCATCAACAGGTGGTTTGAACCAGCATTAGCAAACCGCCAATCGTTCTGCACGTTGGACCTTTTTCCTGGCAGACGGTTTCCCCACCAAGTCGTTTCTCCCCAGATTAACGTCTTCATAGGATTCACATTACGTGTGCACAAACAGCCACTTGGCGTACAGCACAAGGACCCTTGAGTCACATCATAGCACACGGTAGGATTTGGCCTAATAGGGTAACCTTGACGGGAGATGAGGCGCCCCAAGGGGACCGTGTCAGACAAGGCGGCTATGTGGAGCACATGAGAGCGGCTTGTTGGACCAAATGAACGTACTCAAGGGAACAGATAGCATTTGCGGAATGTAACCTAGAGGCACAGTTATTCAGGGACCGATTCTTTTCTTCGCTAGACTGGGCTGTGGACCCATGGGACTGGGATTCCAGCTCATAGGGCGGCTCGTATCATACATAGCTATGCCGTATCCGCACAATGGCCCTGTTCAGGCCTGGCGCATTGTTGCTGTATTACCAGACACGCCTCGTCTCCGATGGGCAGTAAACATGCATTATCTTGTCCTCTGAGCCATGATACAAGGTTGATGCGTCCATCTAATCTACTTTGGCCAATGGCTACGTAACTGGGACGCCTTGCCCCGCCGACCCAGACAGTGCAGAGCCTAGCATCTGCTCTGTCAGGCAGCCTGCGTCCCGCTTGAGAATCGAGACAGGCGGCAAGACAAGCGGTGCCAGCTGCCCGATCCCGGCGGCGGGGTGGTCTCAGTCTATAGGGCGTGGGGGCTGAGGTGATGCTAAGGAATCCAAGACGACAGGATACGATGACGATTGCGTCAGTCTGTGTAGCAGTAGATCGGCGATCGTAGGGCAGAGGGAGCCAGTGGACAGGTTCAGGTCGGCGAGGCAGGGTGAGGGATGTGTACAGAGTGCAGTTGTTTGCAGGTGGTTGGCAGCATGTTTGGCAGACGTTGTTTTGACAGGCGGGTGGTGGAAAAGGAAACAGAGCCGGGCCGTAGTGGAGATCCGCGAGGCGGGCCGTAGTAGAGGCGTTGTCGCGCGTGAACTGCCCGCTGCCCGCCGCCATCCGCAGCACACGACACAGGGCGCCGCAAGCCAACCCTCACCCTCCTTTGCAGCTTACTTTCTCCTCCCTGGCATGATACGGCGCCCCATTGCAACATGAGGGCTCAACTATGTGGCTTACTCGCCTCAGCACATGCCCCATGCAGGTCTCAGCCACCCTTTTGTCCAGTCCCACTCTGGAAGGCCACAGGAAGCAGCCTACGCTTCCACTGGCCCAGGGAACGCTTACCCTTGCACCATCTCTAAGAGCTGTTCGTCTTAGGGCCGCCTATGTTTAGGATGTGCATGTGGCGCGGAGCCACCCGCCCGTACTGCCAAAGCTTGGTCAAGGCAGTTGGCGGGAGGGGCGTAGAGAGAACTCTCCCACCATGACTAAGTGAACGGAGGAGTATGGGAAACAAGTGAGTGGGTGGGTGAGTGCATGGACGAGACCTGCAAGCGGATTACAGGGCATAACAGTCTCACCATGATGACTTGAAAAAACAACGGATCGAGACGACGTCGGTTGCTGCAAAGTCGACTCATACTGGCTACATTGGTACCCTGCCGCTTAGCCGAGCTGCATCGCCATCACTGCTGCCGACAGTAGCAGCAACAGCAATAGCAACAACAGCGGCAGCAATCTCGGCCAAGCGCGCAAATATGCAACCCGTCTTCACAGATCACCCCAAGCGCCAGGCCCCCCAAACAAAATGAGCTCTTCACAAACCTCGTCAATCAAATCGCCCCATCTGCCGAGGCAACCCAACCAGACCCAAACTGCTGGGTAAAACCCACAATCAAGTCCTACGACCACTGTTTCAACCCATGGCTACGTGTTCGTTAATTTGCATACACATCAAAAAAAATAGTCGGACGCCTGAATCTCAGTGGGGCGGCCCCATTTTACTCCCCCAATCCTCCTTTTTCCTTCCTAGGAGAAACAAAATAATAATCATGTACAGTAATAATAATCGTTTGCATACGTACATTTCCTAAATCTAACCATTCCCGCTTGAAGGAGATAGAAAGAAAAAAACAGGGTCCTAATCCCCTCGACATGTCCCCCCCCCCCCNCCCCCCGACCAAGTACTAAGCCAGTGAACGAATACTAGTAAAAAGACCCCTCCCCGCAAAAAAATAAAACAGTGGAGCCCCATACCCTTCTTTTTTGCCCCTATCTTCCCCAATCCGTCACTTTTCCATACAGTGAATTAGTATACGCAATACAATCTAGCCTGGACCCCTTTTTTTTCCCGCTTCCTCTCTTCAATCACGCAAAAAACCGTGCCCGGTTAACGGTAAGTGTGGAGTCCAAGAAAGTAAGGGAAAAAAAAGGGGGACCTAAAAGCGAGAATGACCGGGGTTTGGGATATCAACAGGCAAACTCAAAAAGTTTGAAAGGGTGAGATTGAGATATCTGTTTTACTCTTTTCAGGACTAGTTACAATTTTTTTTTTCTTTGATCGGTTAATCGCTGGAGAGAAGAGAAAAGGATGAATTGCGTAAGGGTCTAGATGAGTGTGCATGGGGCAAGTGGGGTGGGGTGGTGGTGGGGGGGAACGGGAAGAGAAGGGGAGGAAAGGTAGTGGGAAAGTCGGAGATAGACCCGAATGGGAAAATCATAGCGAACATGTGTAAAGTAGATGCGGTCGGTGGGTTAGTTCTTTTTTCTCCGCGGCGTCAGATATGGGATATATTGTATGTTGTGTGTAGTTTTGCAGAGGAATAAGGTAGGAGAAAAGACACTGCTATGCAGACTATGTAGCGCACAAGCTGGTGGAATATAGCGAGTTCATTTGATATAGTAAGCCGAGCTTTCTATGGGAATAATGTATATGTGTGGTTGATGAAACCGTTGCGCGGGGGGGTTAAACGTATAACCACCCATTATCTAGTCTCTCTGCGTGGAGACAAACAAGAAAAAAAACGGCATCTAAGATTGAGAAATGAAAGAGAGAGAGAGAGAGAGAGAAACAAAGAAACGCGCTAATTTTTTGCCGTCTTGAAAACGTTGCGCGTACATGCGTTTGTTCGTTAGCCAAGTAGGTGACGCCTAAAGAGAAAAAGAGAAGAAAAAAACCCCTTTCAAAGCTCACTGCATAAGAATGTCCGAATCTCAGACACATATCACATAGTGTTGACACGCATCCTGTTCTGCGTCGTCCGCGAAGAAGCCATGCGACGCTTGACACTCTCGGGCGCAACAGCCATGGTGATCCTGAACGTGTCTCTAACCCGGGTCCGGAGCGAAGCCTCCATGGAGAGATACACACCACTGTTGATATCCGGCTCGGCCAGGTCACCCGGGGTGCTGGTGCGTCGGCAGTAGCGCTCTGCAAACTTATCAATGAGCTTTTCGATCCTGCACAGCTCGGCAAGAACAAGGCTGGTGCGCTGAGCACACTCGGCTTCCGAGTCCAAAGTGTGGGGTTGCGTGCAGAGTTCGAGCTGAGTTTCGAGTGAGACGTATAGGAGGCCGCGCTGGTGGTCATGCACTCGTGCAATGGCTTGGAACCATGAGAGGATTTTCATGGTTGCAAGATTGATCGTCGATGCAAAGTGAGGATTCGATGTGCAGTCACACTCTAGTAACGAATACAGACTATCCACGGCGGCCTTATTGGTGGCGAGGATGGACTCGAGTGTCGGAGAACCACCCACCGCGCTGGTGAAGTCGCTGGCAGAGGTTTGGGACTCGAGTGGTACGTATAAATTGTTCAGTGTTTGAAAGGCGGACATTGTGCAGTCGTGGGTTGCAAAGTTTCCCCATGCTGGAGGTGTTGATAGTGCTGCGGATAGTGTTGGTGAAGGTGAGTCAATGGCTGTCTCTTGTGATGTGAATATGTTATGCTGCGCACTCAGCATCTGGTGGTTAGTGTGCGGTGAAGGATGCTGCGATTCCAGTGGTGTAAATAGGTCAGGCTGGCTAGGTGTACTGATAGACCGTACGTGTCCATGTACAGGAGTGTGTTGTTGGGGAAGATACTGGGGCATTGGAATGAACATATCCGTCTGACTTCCAAACATCATGTGATCATCGTTGGCCCACGCGCTGACAAAAGACATGGTACCTCCTTCAGAGCATGCTGGCGATAGGCTATCACCGAAGTTGTTTGCGACAAAAGCATCTTGATAGTGGAACTCCGGCGTGCTGGGGCCAACGTAGAAAGGGTCTATTGGCTCGGGTGAACTCTCAGATGTATGAGAAGTAGTGCGTGGAATTAGATCGAACTGAGCCCCTGTGGGCCGGTATGAGCCAGCGGGTGATACTTCACGTTTGATCGTCCCGTCCAAATTCCGGTTCTTGCGTGGTTTGCCCAATCTGCGCGTGATGAGTGCATGCTCATGTCAGATGTATAGATGATATATACCTCATAGATGGGGAGTAGTTGCAGCAAACATTAATGGTACCACATCGCTGGCAAGTTGGTCTTACTTTGTCACACTTGACCTGCTGCTGGTTAACGGGTTGACAACTAGTGTGTGAATGGGTAGGCGTACTTTAGCACGAGAGCATGCGTCACATGAAGCTCTCATCTTCCGAGGCTTTTGGAGTGCTTTCGAGGCACTAGCTGCTGAAGCAGTCTCTTGGCTGAATATGGTATCCTCCATTTCGTGTAGTGGTAGTTGATGAGGAGAGTATGCCTGAACTGGGACCTGGAGCATATGTATCGACAGCAGTGTGACTGAAGGATGACTACACCGAGCTTTTAAGTGGCATGTGTTTTTATATAGAACCATAGCTGGCGACGGAGAATGCGCGTCTTGACTAGGATGGATACGGCAAGGATCATAGCTGGATCATAGCTGGATCCAGCGTGCAGGAGGCGTACATGCGACAATCACTGGGGGGCGGTCGAGTAGCGTCAAGCTGATGCTTAGGAGTACAGGGACAGGGATTGGTGCAGCCATCGATGTCGGACGTGCTTGGATGGGGCTGAAGGCTTACATGGCAAGTTCCTTGCCTCTATCAAGTCTAGTACAACTCGAAGAGTATGCAAATCCATACGAACGCATTAGTATCACTAGTGATGAGGACGGAAAAATGCCGCGCACACCGGAACGTGACATGGCCTCGATGTACCCTCGCATGTGCGGCTCTGGGGGTAGTTTTGTGAATATCTCACAGCATCGGCCATGTGTTTGAGCGACGGCACACAGCAAGCCAGAAATACCTTGCACTGAGGCTCGGCAGCCTGGTGCTGCGGCGGAGGGGGAAGACTTATCCGGACGGTATGGATAGATTGCTTCCACGAGGGTTACACCGAGTGGGTCGCCGCTTAGATATGCTGGTGCGGCGTTCCATCGTAGTATTGGCTTCGCAGCACGGCGCCAAACATTTGAATCCAGCCACCACTGCTGCGTGCCGCATTCAGTCGCTCTTGATACCATTGCTCAATGGGCGCGTGGGGGTTCTAGTGCTGACTTAGCTTGTTTAATCCGCTACACAGAAAGAATAGCGCATGCCAATCATGACGGCAGAAGCAGCTGAGCCTTGGGCCTCTGACTTGACAGGCATTTGGTAAGATATTCGGTGTGCAGGCTACACGAGGACATGTCAGGCAACGTCTGGTAGTTCCCAGGGCTGAAGGCAAGTAGGACAGGTTGCGTGGGACGGAGGGTCTGCCCGTGGAAGGGCTAGTCAGGATCCTACACATTAGGATCCAGGGAACCGGTCAGATGAATGGCTTCATGAGTGCTGCTTGTCGCACACTAACCAAGACTGTGCAATTCGCGGGGTCCCACTGCGCAGGGATCTGGCAACAGGCAAAGTCAGGATTTTGCTGAAGCGGGCCGATCGTGCGAATGATGACTACGCGGTGCCCACAGAGCCAGTTCGTCGTCTCGAGCAGTGTTGGCCTTGCGACAGACTGGGCCTGGTCGTCCCTATGATACGTATGCAAGTACGATGAGGCCCTTGCCAACAAAGCTCCGTTCTGGCTGCGATGTGGGTGGTGACGCGCGGTAGATGTGTGCAGCCTCGTGGCGGTAATGCAGAGACTACGATGGAGAAGCCCTAGTGTAGGGCTCGAGTAGTACTGTCAATAGCCACTCGCCTTGCAGAAGACGTAGTTTGGCAGTACGAGAGCTGCCAAAGTCGACATCGTCACCACCTGCTCTGCGCAAAAGAGCAAGCGGGCACTACGCAGCACATGGGGACGTGGTGGTGGATTGAGTGGAGGAACGGCATGGGCGCAGGCAGCCGCCCGTTCCCGTTGGCTGCGCTAACATTTGGCCGCTAGCGCGACGTTACATTTGTCTCCTTCCCGCCCCTCAGGCTCCCAGGATCACGACTCGACTCGACTCGAACCCATTGATTCAGTGCCGAACGATTCAGGAACACGCCGAGTACAGAAAAGTCAAGGACAGGGAGCCTTTGCAATATTGGGGCCAAAGATAGCATTCAACGCGAGCGAATGGTTGATCCTACTTGAACAGACCTGCGTAAACGTCGTATCTGGTACAAGGTACAAGTACCCCAACTCCAGGTCCCAGGCTTCATATCCTCATCTGCTGCATCCCCGAATGCAACAAGCATTCTAACAAGGCAAGTGAAGAATGATCTACATAATCACAACTGCGCCTCGGCGCATGATACCCCCATATCACACAATATTCCATGCAGTCAAACAGACGGCACACCAGGCCTTATAAATCAACGCGGGATCGGAATAAGATCCGGAACGTTATTTGAGGCTATCCGCTCATGGCGTGTTTACTTTTGCATTGCCAGTTCCGTTTCACCTACTGTGTACAGAGCCAGAAATTTCTTTTTTAGCGCCTATTAGGCGAGTTGATTAGTAGGGATAGGGCAGGGTAGGGGTGGTAGATTAGATGCGTGTAAATAGAGTTTCTGTTGATATCTACTACAGTCTAAGTTGCTGGTTCTTATTTCGTGTCTCCCTATGTTTTGCTATCATACCGATCGTGGCAATAGGCTGGGATCATTAACGCTGTTGGACACTATAAGCGCGATAAACTGGATATCCTGGGTTAAAATTTCACGTGAACCTCTGTTTAATTTAGCGACATACTTAGCTTTACTGATCGCCATTAATTTCTAGGTGAATCAACCAGAGATTTATATCCTAATACGGAAATCTTTGCTAGCGAATTCAATTACAACCGGGGGTGTTGTTTAGCTTCAGTTGTGGTTGAAATTTCTGTAGTATTTCTCCTGTAGCATTCACACCGCCTTCCCTAAAAGACATAGCCGCCAGGAATAATTTAATTCCAGGCCCGATATCCAAATGCAACTCAGGAACTCCCACCGCCTTTACCGGCGCTGTCCAGTTGCGCCACGTGATCTGTCAAAACTCTAATTGTAAGAGAAATATATCTTCAGCCATCATTGTCCCCACCAAACAACTTTTTCTTTACCGATCAAACTCGTCGGAAATCCTCCTGATTGGGTAAATACCTCTCGTTGAGTTATTAATCGAACTCAATTGTAACATTCGAAACCGGATAAGCCTTAGTTCGCCCGCCAAAGCTCCATGTGGCCTGGTTAGCGCCCTTTCCAGCAACTGAAACGGCAAAAGCAAAAATGCCATGGGTAGCGCGCATAGAAGATATACCAGAGCCATGGCTAGAATACTCCTAGATATTCTCTGGGGTGCAGGGGCTAGTGACCTGCATGTTAGGTAAATCAACCCGACGCGAGGATCGATGCGAGCAGCCTGCTTGCAGCCTGCAGAATGCATTCATCGACTTTAGATATATGTGTACATGTTACCGGGCGTATCCGCGTCTCAAAATTTACGCCTCGGCCCTATCCCGTTCCTTTCCATCTGTTCGGCCCTTTCCAACCCCTACAACTCACATCATATATTCTTTCCGCGTGAGTAGGTATTATGATGTTGTGGAGACTGTTAGTATGTCGGACAGTACGGACATCGGATCACGGTAAACATCCGCTTTGAGAAATTCCCGTGCGACATGCTCCTAAACTGGATTTAGATGATTCCACCCAATCCAAGAAAACACTTACTGCCTCCTCAAGCTCGGCTATCTCGTCCTCTGGTACTTGACAGCATGCTGAGACAAGATCTTCCCCCCGTGCTGCAAGAAGTATAAGGTTTTCGGCACGCTGTACGATCTCAGATGGAACGCCATTCATGGCAGCACAACTAATGTCGGCATTAGTATTAACCTGCTACAAAGCACTGCACGAGCCCACCATGTGCCGAAACTCGAGGTGCTCCGACCTTCTCGGAAACTAGATATAGTTAGTACCTAGCAAGCGGCATGCATGAACACGTATTACTTGTATAGGTAGGTGATTTGACCATGAATTTTCTTCGCTTCAGTATCCACGCGCACTTCCATGTATCCGAATCCAAGTGTAGGTCGAGGTTTAAGTAGGTCCATCTCAAAGATTTCTAGACGCGTCAGAAAGTTTCGTAACCAGATTGTACTACTACAATACCATGAAAGTGCGTGGCTCCAATGACCTTCGGCCTTTCGCTGCCCAAGTTCAACAAGTATTCCATAACTGCGCAAGCTAAGCCGGCTCCGTCGCTTGATGCAGTGCCCTTGCCGAACTCGTCTATAAGTAGGAGGCTTCGGCGCGTGACTAGACTTAGAGCAAGCGAGATTTGCTGCAACTCAAGCATAAAAGAGCTTTGGTAATGAGACACCGTCTCGCGCGTAGTAACTCGGGAGAGGATCTTGTCCGTCAGCCCGATCCGTGCACTGTCTGCCGGCACAAAGCCCCCAACGTGCGCCATATAGACAATCAAAGCAACCTGCTTGAGATAAACGCTCTTTCCTGAGTAGTTGGGACCAGTTAAGATGAGCATACTCGCATTGTTTTCGGAGGTATGCGCTTGGCGGATTTTTGGACTGGTAAACAGACGGTCGTCATGTTGCTCACTTGCGATTTCTCCGTCGCCCTCGCCTCCTTTCATTGCAGTATCATTCGCGACGAAGGAAGGTACCAAAAGCTCTTGGAGCATATGACTGGTGATATCAGTAACAAAACGACTCATCCCATGTATCTTAACTCACCGTCCTCCCTTGATGCGTATAGTATTTTCGTTTGTAATCTCGGGACGGCAAAGCTTATAGATCTTGGCAGCCTGAGCTAAGGCCAGTAAACTGTCAAGCTCCCCGCAAACATCAGAACAGGCAGTCAAGAGCTCTTCGTACTGGAGCAAATACTGGGCTAGTTCATGGCTGATCTCAATTTCTCGATCTGCAATGATGCCATAAACGTCGCCAAAGTGTTCATCCATTTCTCTCGTTTCGCTGTTCTTAAAGTAAATCTGCTCTTCCGTTGCAAACATTCTCTCCCAAGGATGGTCGAGACTGCCATCGTAAACCGCACCGCCCGTGTCTGGATCGATTGGTGTTGTACAGAGAAAACCTATCTGAGGGAAATAGATTACATTCAGAGTAGCACCTGACTAAATTAGTAACTCTTTGCTGCGTCGACTTGGAGAGCCTCTTCCAAGTAAAAGGTATCACCTACGCAGACCAGAAGGCATCTTCTCGGATAATTTTCTCGCAACTTGATTGAGAAGGTAATCAAGACTATCCAGGGTCAACTTCATCTGGTCTAACTCTTCGTCAATACCAGGCATGATGACAGTGCGACCTTCTTCTGCGGAGCCAGCTAAGTCAATAGTTTCACTGATCTTTCGCCCGATCTGAGCCAAGTGGTAACCTTCGAGCTTTTCAAAGACCTGTAGCAATCAGTAAAGAGGCTATAGTCAAACCCCATTGATATAGAGTAGAAGGGTAGTCACATCTAGTTATCTCTTGTGAGTGCTTACCTTATTTCTGATGACTATGTGTTCTCCGCCGATAACATCCTGGAGTGCGTCTTTGATCTTCAGGGCATGGAAAGCAAACTGCTACAATCAATTCATTAAAGAAAGGCACTGACATGATGAATGTTTTGTACATACGGCTCGGATAGATGTCCAGATACTCTTGGCAAATCCTCCAGTCTCTCTTGTCGAGCTGTTTGCTCCTTTTCTAAGATTGACCATCATGACGCGCATATTGCCCAGGTTCTTCAGGTTTTTGACAAGCGCTTGTAGGGCTGGCTCGTTGTCAGGACGAGTGAAGATACTGACGGTATCCAGTCTCTCATTGATGACGTCCAAATTTAGGCTTGGGCGTAGAAATTGCTGTCTTAAGAGGAACCTCCCTTGCTGTGTTCGTGCTAGATGATGATATAGGCCATATATAGAGAGACCTTCTTTTTCGCCTGAGCTGGCCTTGGTCGGACCTTTGTTATGTGAGTGCGGATGTGATTCAGCGCCCATGATCTGCAAGGAATGAAGAGTATCGGTGTTGATGAACATGGTCTCGCGAAGACTGCACATTTCTAGTTTCGAGATGCGGAACATGAGATCTGCGGAACGATCACCTGGGAGGTACGCTGCTGCTCGTCGACGTTGTAGATATGAGATCAGTGCTCCAGCGCATCCGACCTGTTCGATTCAGTAAATACTACGGGGTTGTGCAACAAGCCAGTAAGTACCGTTGAGTGGCTCTCAAGATCAATCCACCCTGCAAGTCGGAGAAGTTGCCCCTGCTGACCTGCTGATTGGTCTTTTCCCGGATGGCCTACAGTGGCAAGCTCTCCGGGAACGTTGAATTCGATGTGGGTACCATCGTCTTTTCCCAAATGAAGACTTGCAAGCTTGTTCTTTGCAGAATTGTAGTTGAACTCGCTCGGTGGTCTGACTTCAAGCAGAAATGGAAGGCGGAATTGGTCATTGTCGCCACTCTTGGCGTCAGGGTCAAGACAGTCAATCACTCTGTCATCGATCTTGGTGGAGACCAGGATGACTGTAGGATTGACGTATATCCTCACTTGACACAGTAAGCAAGACTGAGGCATGTCAGTTTACAAAGCACCTACAAGAGTCGACAACATCAACATGGCCATACTGTATATCCTCCATGAAGTAAAGTCTTTCTTCAGAAGCAATATAGTAACAGCAACCCACTGTTCCGCGAGTATTCAAGTCGACAGCCATGACGATTTCATTCAGCATGTCATCGTTCTCGTCGACATGATGACTGGCTTCAGAAGGCGCGTCAAGGGACGACGTGTCGTCCAGGAACGGCCCTCTATGGATCTGGACGTGGGGTCTACTTGTCCCAGACCGCGCAGTTGGAGCCGCCCGCACGGAAGAGCGCCATGATGTGGCGGTAGAGCCGGATGTACCACGAGTGTTCTCACGAGAATTGCTGTTCGAGGAAGTGCTACTACGACCGCCTGTGTGCCGATAGGGAAGCTTGAAGGGAGGCCGGCGTGGCATGACTGTGTATAGCTGTAGAATTAATAACAGTTGTGTGTTGTGAGTTGTCAGAGGTGAGAGACGGTGGGTAGACTGACATGCGAAGAGGAAGGAGCGGAAGCACGCCTGCCTCTCGCGACGTACAAGAACACAACTTTGAGCAGGGTATCATTGTCATTATTGCAATCTACAGAGAAAAGAGATTTTTACCTACAAACGCCGATTATGCTACACCATATACATGCAATGGTCCTTCTGGAGTCTGTTTTACAATCATGTCGTCGTTAGTCATACAGCATCATGCCGCGGCAGAGACCGCAAGGCCTGCACCACTTTCTTTGATCGAGACGATGGCCTTGTCACCACTGCGAATCTCACCACGGATCAACTTGTCTGCTAGACTGTTGCCAATCTCTCTAGCAATCAGTCTGTTCAAGGGTCGTGCACCAAACTTTGGATCGTACCCTCGGTCGCATAGCCATTGTTTGGCCTCGTCTGGGCACTCGAGAACAATCCTACGGTCATCTAGTCGCTGCTGAAGCTCTTTCAGACGTATATCGACAATGTCTCTAAGCGCTTCTCGAGATAGACGGCGGAAAATGATGAATTCATCGAGGCGGTTAAGGAACTCAGGTGGGTATGTAGCAGCAACAACATCCATGACGGCGCTGCGCACTGCGGGTGAGATCTCGCTTGAGTCCTTGTTGACGGAGTGAATGGCATCGTCACCAACAATGATGTCAGCCCCAAGGTTAGATGTCATGACAATGATGGTGTTGCGGAAGTCCACCTTGTGGCCCTGTGCATCCGTCAGGAAACCCTCGTCGAGGACTTGGAGGAGCAAGGTCGATATATCCTTGTGGGCCTTCTCCCACTCATCGAAGAGGAGAACGGCGTATGGCTTTCGTCGCACAGCTTCAGTAAGCTGGCCAGCATCCTCATACCCAACATAGCCGGCAGGAGACCCAATAAGACGCGACACAGTGTGCTTCTCACTGAATTCGCTCATGTCGAAACGAATTACAGCTTGCGGTGTGCTGAACAGATATTCTGCGAGTCTCTTGCAAACCTCGGTCTTTCCTACACCCGTTGGTCCCAGCATCATAAAGGATGCAATAGGCCTGTTCTCGCCAGACAGTCCAGCTCTCTGAAGACGGATCGCATTTGCAACAGATGTCAAGGCCTCGTCCTGGCCCTTGACGTATTGGCGCAAGGTGTCCTCCATGTGTATGAGCTTTTCGCTTTCTCCGGAATTGAGCTTGGATAGTGGAATGCCAGTTGTCCGGGAGACAACAGATGCAATGTCGTCCGCAGTAACGGAATCGTGTAACAAGGAGCCCTGGCGGCTGGCTCCTGCAGTCACTTCCTCGTCTCTGGGAAGTTTTTGTTCCAGCTCTGGGATCCTGCTGTATTGCAGTTCACCAGCTTTGGCAAAGTTTCCTTCGCGGCGGGCTTGTTCGAGTTCAAGCTTTGCACGCTCGAGATTCTCTTGTGCGTTCTTGATAGCTTCGAGCTCTGCTCGCTCCTTCTCCCACTTCTCAGTCAGCACCTTTACTTCTTCTTGCTTTTGTTTGAGCGTCTCCTCAAGGCGCTCCCGTCGCTCCTTGCTAGCGATGTCCGTCTCCTTGCGGAGTGACTCTAGCTCGATCTGAATAGTCATGATCTGGCGATCCAGCTCCTGGATTGCATCTGGCTTGCTCTCTTGCTGCAGACGTAGCGCACTAGCAGCCTCGTCTACCAGGTCAATTGCTTTGTCAGGCAGGAAACGGTCGGTGATGTATCGATTGCTGTAGGAAGCGGCGGCGACCAAAGCGTTGTCGGTGATGCGCACACCGTGATGGACCTCGTATCGCTCCTTGATGCCACGAAGTATGGAGATTGTGTCTTGAACCGTGGGTTCGCCAACAATGATAGGCTGGAATCGTCTTGCCAGCGCTGCGTCTTTTTCGATCTGGCGGTATTCATTAAGGGTGGTTGCTCCGCAAAGCTGCAGCTCTCCGCGGCTAAGCGCAGGCTTCAAGAGATTGCTGGCATCGATACTACCCTCTGCCTTGCCCAAGCCCAACAGGGTGTGTAATTCGTCCACGAACAGAATGACGCCCTTGTTGGCCTCCTCGACCTCCTTCAACACACTCTTCAATCTCTCTTCGAAATCGCCTCGGAATTTTGCACCAGCGATGAGAGAGCCGAGATCAAGGGAGATGACGCGTTTCTCTTGTATCGATTCAGGCACATCCCCCTTAACAATGCGCTGGGCTAGACCTTCGAGAATAGCTGTCTTTCCTGTTCCAGCCTTTCCGATCAAGACTGGGTTGTTCTTGGTTCGTCGCGATAAAATCTGGATTGTGCGCTGTATCTCGCCATCTCGCCCTATAACGGGATCTAACTTGCCATCGCGCGCGCGCTGTGTGAGGTCTATTCCGTACTGCTCCAACGCAGGCTTCTCCGGCTCACCACCAAGGTTCATGCGATGTGTGCCACCAGGAGGATGCGGCCGACCCCCGTTCGCATACCCCCGGCAAGACACCAGCGGCCTCAGGATCCTGTGTTGCTGGGGCGGCAAGGCCACCGATGTGTTGAGGCATAATGGCGGCGAAGTGCGAAGGGGAAGTGGCCGTGCGATGGAGGAGGGGGACGCGATGCGCCTTGCGGCTATTCGTGCTCTACTGGTCAGCATTTTGACATGTATGGATTTCAGAATACGAGCAAGCTCAATTGGGAGGCAGATGGAGATGGCATAATATAGTATTGGTCAATGGATGGCGCGAGCTCAGGCGAGGGCGAGGGCGAAAATGCGCGGTGGTTCGATGAGCTTCCACGTCTAGCAGCGGCGGGCCAGGCCAACGACGGCACGAGTTCTACAGACAAAGCCCAAGGGCAGAGGGAAAAAACATGAGGCGGGGGTGACGACAGCACTAAGGGCCGAGGTGCATAAGAGGCCACGAGCGGTTATGCGAGCATGGTGAAGGATGTGCCCCTCGATCGTGGTCGAGCACGTACTAGCGCGGGGCCGTGCGTCCGAAAGCAATCTCCTCCCAGCCCCAGGCTGTAAAAAAACTTTGACTCCTCCTTCAACCACAACTCTTCGATTCTTTCCTCCCAATACGCACATTTCATTCCTGCAAACATGGGCTTCACCGACCTCGTTTCCGATGCGGGCTTGACCCTCCTCAACAGCTATGTGAGGACGCGCTCCTACATTGTTGGGTAAGTTGCTACCCCACCATGCACACTGTGTACTTTCCCTCTGCATCGCCTTCCATCCCTGCCCACCACTCGAATGATGAGAACATTTGGTCCGTGTTAATGAGGCGGCTTAAGACCCCGCTATCTGAATACAAACCCAAGCGCTTGTCGCACCTCTGATCTAGTTGTTGTTTCTGCTGCATTGCTCTCAGACGGCATTGGCGAGTCATCGACTAACATGCCACAGCTACTCCCCATCGCAGGCCGATGTCAAGGTCTTCCAGCAAATCAAGGAGATTCCTGCCCCCGAGAAGTACCCATACGCATGGCGCTGGTACAACCACATCCTCACCTTCCAGGGTGAGTTCGACTCGCTCCCTGGCGACCCAACCAAGGAGTTCACTGCCTACGGCCCCGAGTCTTCAGAGCTGCCCCTGAACCCCGCCAAGGCCCCTGAGAAGGAGGCTGAGGATGACGAGGACATCGACTTGTTCGGCAGTGACGACGAGGAGGAGGATGCCGAGGCCGCCAGGATCAAGGAGGAACGTCTGGCCGAGTACAACAAGAAGAAGGCCGGCAAGACCAAGCCTGCTGCCAAGTCCATTGTCACCCTTGACGTTAAGCCATGGGGTAAGTTTCTGACGGTGCCCTTTTTGCCATTGACGGCGCTGACAAGTTGTAGATGACGAGACAAACATGGACGAGCTCAAGGCCAACGTTCTCTCCATTGAGAAGGACGGTCTTGTCTGGGGTGCCTCCAAGTTGGTTGCTGTCGGTTTCGGTATCAAGAAGCTCCAGATCAACTTGGTCGTCGAGGACGAGAAGGTCTCGCTAGACGAGCTCCAGCAACAGATTGAGGAGTTTGAGGACCACGTTCAGTCCACCGACATTGTTGCCATGCAGAAGTTGTAGACGACTGCCGCTAGGTGCTTTGATGACTATTTGACGAAGAGTATGCATGATCATGACGGTAGGATTTGGGCTCGGTTCACGGTTTGATGTCTTTATGAGCAGTCGCTAGACGAGAGCCAAAATAACGACATGGTAGAGATACCACTTCCCACTGCGGGACAAGGACATGAATTTTGCCACAGACTTGCACTTGTGATGGGATTGGTTATGTGTTGATCATCTGATCGATCAATTTCCGTATCCTTGGCATGATTACAAGGACTTGGTTCCTTTGCTGTCCATCGCAAGATCTGAGTTGCTACATATACTACATATGCTGTAGTCTAGAGGACGGTATTTGACTGCACAGTGTGGGATGCAGAAACAAGGATAGCCAATGTCTAATTCGGGATGCGTGCTAGCTCTTCAAGGCTTAGTGCTGCCGGCAGTTGGACCCTGTATGCACAACGGCCGCTACCTGATTCTAGATGCGCATGTCTTTTTCTATCCACATTGTATGTGTGCATGCTTCCAGCCTCCTACTGTCTTCTTGGCCAAGTGCTGTACTGCGTATGTCCATTCTGACTGGCCTGTCTGAGCGTTTCGCCCAATCACCCCATGTCGCATGTTAAGCGCTCTCGCGCCACGGATCGTAGTAGCCACAGGCCAACTGTTGGCTGTGGTGCTGCCTTGTTTCACAGCGCCGATCATTAACCCCTGGCCTTGATGGCATTGCACGCTCGCCAATGTGACTTGATTTAGATTGAGATATACGACCCTGGCGCTTGATGATGACATAGGACGAGGCTGTGCGCTCTCTGGTGGTGTATAGCGGCTTTGGGCATGTTCCTTTCACCACCGTTGCTCCATCTTACGCTCTTTCCACACTCTTTTCTCTTTGTTGGTGGCTCTTGACGACATCGCATCGTTATTTGCAGGACACCAATCAACGCGCGCGTGTCTATTTGAGACTGCACTTGTTTATAGCACTGCGACTGCGATCCGGTCGTTCCTTACGACTTGCTCTCCTGGATACGAGAGGCAAAAGTAGAGTCAAGAAACAACAAGAGAAGGGAAACGCACAGAACACAAAGCCACAATGTCGCTGGACTGCTCGAAAATCCCGGATACTACCAACACGGATGCTGGAGTTGCGGGCGCAGGCGTAAGCAACTTCCATTCTTCCCTTTCGCATCAATCCACGTCCAACTAACACTCACTCATAGACCCTCTTATCCTTCATAATCACAAACGTCCTCTCTATCCTCCTCTCCGCCACCATCATCCTGCTCGGCCTCCGAAAATCCACATCGGCACCGATATCGCGCAAGCTGCTGCAATCCTTCTCAGACCAGCAGATCCTCACCGGCATCGGCATCCAATCCGTCGGGCTGGCCAAAATGAACACAATGGTGCCCTACCACTTCTTCATCATCTGGCTCTTGTCGTTACTCTCCACTGCGACAAATCTTGCCACGCTGCTCGCCCTCGTCAACGACTTCAAGCGCGATTGGGTGCTCCGCTGGATACGACAGTTTCTCATGTTCGTCAACATGTCGCTTGGGATCCTCTCTGGTATCTTCATCTTGCAGACCGTCATGAAGAATATGTCGCCCAGACTCCCTATCGCGTGTGTCTGGCATGTGGAGAGCAAGGGGTCGTCTGACAACGCTGCACTGAGTATCGCGGGCACCATTGCTGTTATCGCCGGCCAGGTTATTACGTTTGGATTCGCAACTTGGTATCTACACAATCGGTCTAACCCGCGCTGGCTCAAGACCGTGCAAGTCATTGGACTCTTTGCGTGTCTTGCAATGGGTATCGGCGCAACGACACGGGTAGTCCTTGAGTCACAGGCGTTTGGCTCGCCTCCAGAGGCTATTCATCTTGTTGGGCCCAGCGAGGGCAACTGGAGTTTTGGGCAGTTGCTTCCGTTGCTGCTACTTGTGCTGCCAATTATTAGTACTGTGGAGATTGCGAGAGGAGAGGAACTCAAGCCGAAGAGTAAGGTAGATGATGATACCACGCCGCTTTTTGCGAATGGCTCCGATATGGAGTTCCAGCCCAACCCGCTGGTGGGCTCAGGGAATACATTGTTTAGGAAGTAAATATCGTATAGGCATGTACGATGTAGGGAGATAAATATGCATAGATGAGAATATATGATGACTTAAATGCTTGCATCTGTTTGGCGTATGGCGAATCTGATAATTTTTCTCAGAAAAAAATGGAAGCCCACACCCCAAAGTGTACTACTTCCTGGCTCCCGGGTATTCACCTACGGGTATCCATCTGAACTATTCTGTAGCAATTCCGTAGCCACATTGCGAGACTACTCCCGAGAACTCTTAGTCTACCTCAAAGCCATCCCGGGATGCAGAGAGCGTCCAATCATATTCATCTGTCATAGTTTCGAAGGTATAGTCTGTAAGCAGGTGAGCAACTTGATAATACTGGGGCGATGCAATTCTGATCTCTCTCGAGGCTCTTGTCCTGGCGCATGAGGATGATCGCCAGTATGCCGACATACTCAATGCCACTTCAGCTATTATCTTCTTCGGAACTC
The DNA here is from genome assembly GCF_000527765.1 of Bipolaris victoriae FI3. Classification (NCBI taxonomy): domain Eukaryota; kingdom Fungi; phylum Ascomycota; class Dothideomycetes; order Pleosporales; family Pleosporaceae; genus Bipolaris; species Bipolaris victoriae. The sequence goes on along the minus strand of NW_014575360.1, from coordinate 81,634 downwards.
CACATCGTGGCTCCGAAGGAGCCAATATTGGTAAAGTCGTCGCAAGAGTAGTCAATATGTGTTTGCGAGCATCACAAACTGCTGGCTTGGCTGGGACAGTAAGAGATGACCTTCTCACCACTTTGGGATCCAATTCTCAAACGCTGAGTGACCTCGCGGTCTCCTCCCGAAACTGTCTGAGAGACTTGGAGATCGTGACCTTCTTTGAGAGAGAAAGAATGCCTGGGCTCTCTAAACTGGTACATTTGTCCACAGAGCTTGCTTCCCCACGCACCAATGGCTAACCCGTCTCCTAATATAGGTCGTTGATGAACATTCCGCCATCATGCAGATACCCGGCGAGGAGATCATACCACTTAACGCAAACCACAGAACTATGTGCCGTTTTGGAGATGCAACAGATGGAGGGTATCAACACGTCTTGACGGCCCTCAAGCGGTTAGCCAAAATAGCTCTCTTGGGCAAAGAGGTGGCAACAAAAGCGGATCACTTGTCTTCTAATCAGTATATGTAATGATGATAAGGACACGACAAAAACCCTTGCTAAGCAATATCAGCTTTGAGCGAAACAGAGAAATCCTGCATGGTTCTTCTCAACTCCATCTATCTCACAGAATACAAAGCACAATTACCGAGGCCTGTACAAGGCACCTGCAGCTGGGTTCTCAAGCACCCTGCATATCTGGCCTGGCTAGGAGCCAAGGAAACAAGATTACTCTGGATCACAGGCGAACCGGGCTATGGCAAAACGATGATCTCGGCTTATTTGACCGATCATCTAAGACTGAATGAGGCTACCGGCCCCAAACCTAAAGTCTTCTTCTTTTTCTGCGACGACAAAATCAAAGCGCAGCGAGAACGCCATACTTCGAGGCATTCTTTACCAGATCGTAAAACAACATCGAAAGCTCATCAGGCACGTAAAGAGTCGATTCGAACTGGATGGGCCCAGTCTCGCAACCTCATTTCCCGCGCTTTGGGGGCTCTTTTTGAAAGTAGTTGCTGAATCGACACCGGGCACTGTCGGAGTCATAGTGGATGCAATTGACGTGTGTGAAATCAGGACCCGCAATAGCTTCCTTAAGGCCGTGAATCAGTTGGTAAACGAGCGCAAGAAAACATATCAACGAGACCGCAACTGCATCAAGTTTCTGATTACCAGCCGCCCTTCGCTTGATAATTCGCATCATCTCACGGAGATGATGGAAAACAGACTACCGATCGAGCAAAACCAAGTCGTGGTCGGCGATGACGTGAGGTTGGTCATTCGAAGCAGGATTGGCGAAATTGCGAATAAATTCCAGTGCGACGACGAGATTAAGCAATATCTTGAAGAAAGGCTTTACATAAAGTCTGACCAGAGTTTTCTCTTGTTGAGCATGATACTTCAAAGTCTTGAAAGAAGCCCAAGGGCATTAAAGAGAGACTTTGAGAAAATTATTAACACATTTCCTTAAAACCTTAAGGCTACTTATAGCAAGTTCCTGAGTGTTATTCTACTTGAGGATTAAGAAGACGCTTGAAAGTTTCTGCGCTTGCTTATTAGAGCTTTAAGACACTTGACGTTAACAGAATTAAACACTACCTTTACTATTGATTAGTAGCATAAGTCTATTGCTGATTTGGTAGATAACCTACAACTATCTATACACTTAACGCTACAAGACATTATAGGGTCCTTCGTCTGCATTAAACAGCTAGATTGTAATTTAAACGACGATCCTATTGTCTTACTTATACACTAGTCTACTAAGAAATACCTTACTAACCAAGAACTCTACTCTACAGACAAGTTAGTACAAAATCTGGCGGTCTCCTTATTAAATGCAGCGATCGACATGTCCCAATTATGCATACAATACCTTCTAATAGATAAGTTTAAGACAGATCTATTTGCACCAGAAAAGACGAGCGTTGAAAGCAGTTCGCCCAATTCATCTCGTATCTTACCCTCTATAGATAATGAGGAGACGGACTGGGACGGCACCCTCAGTCTAGACAATTATCTTGGCCTTGACAGCTTCTTTAGGGAATTATAGGAATTGGAAGAGGCACAATGCGCGCTAATTGCACAGAGATTTGAATTCTTTGATTACTCTGCAATCTGGGCAGAGTATTGTTTGCTCTGTGAAGATGCTGCTCTAAAGTCTATGCAGGATGCTATCTGCCAGCTAACAGCGAGCTCTAGCTGCGCCTTAATTAACTAGCTAAAATTCTACTAGATCAAAAACAATATTAAGTACTCATTCCTAGATACTTTTAAAACTATTAAGGTAGCTGCGTTCTTTAACTTAACCTTATTACGTGCTAAGGTCCTAGAAAAAGCACGTCTCAGAAGTGAGACAAAGGTCCAGGCTTTATTCTAGGTAGCGAGAATGTCCTCCCCTAATTGTATAAAGCTGTTACTTGAGCACAGGGTAAATCTAAACAGCATTAGTATTAAATAATAAACACCCTTAACTATATTAGCGCAGTATGGGTATTTAGATATTGTCCAAATACTTCTTGATAAGCTAAGTATAGAAACTAATTTTAGAGGTAGATCTAGAAGATTAGCACTGTTGTTTACAGCGACAAACAGGCATTTAGAGATTGTCAATGCCCTGCTGAAACAAGGGGCGTTTAAGCTAGACGATTAGGACAACATGCACTAGACTCTGCTCTTCTAGGCTGTGCAAGGGGACTTCGCAAGCATTATACAGTTGATATTAAAGCAACTGTTAGTTAATGTTAACCAAGTTAATAAATCTAGACAGTTGGTGCTATCTTAGGCTGCAGAGGAGGGCTCTAGGCAAGCTTTAAAGATTCTGCTAAAGCATTCCTTGGTTAACTTAAATCTTAAGAATGTTTAAGGTTGCTCTCTACTGTTGTAGGCTGTAGGTAATAGGCAAAGCGAGGTAGTTATTACTTTGATACATAAAATAGTATTAAGGGTTAAAGAGGCCTACTAACGAGTTTATATTCGTCCTAACTATAGAAGTAGAAAGATAGAGAGAAGAAGAGAGTATATCTCTTCTCGTGCGAGATATATCCTAGTGCTAAGCTAGGGGCTAGTTCTCAAGTAGCGTACGTGCTTATATATAAGGTACGCCTTGTATGTAGTCTTATATCTCTAGGGCCTAGCCTATAACAAATAGGTGTTAACAAAAGCACTAAGGATAGAGACATGCGTAATGCTATCTCTTGGGTATATTAAGGTGGACATACTAACACGCTGCGCTTGTTGTTAGAGTATGGTTGCAGCAGCGTAGACAACGTTAATATTAATCCCTGGACGCTATTACTGTGGTCACTCTTCGTCTGTTCTGTAGCAACAGTAGAAACTCTTCTATTAACTTGTTGTGTACAAGTTAACTGCTAGGATAGTTATAGTTGTACAGCATTAATATAAACTGCAAGCTATAGTTGTCTTAATGTAGTACAGCTTCTAGTCTTGTAGGATGCAGATCTGCACATTAAGAACTATAAGGGACATACTGCTGCGGATGTTACGAGGTTAGAAGGGCAAATTAAGGTATTGAATTTTCTAGAGACTCAGCAAACCAAGGCTGCTAAAAAGTAACAAGTAGGTTAGAGCAATGCAATCTTAGCCTATTGCTCCCTGTCTATCTTCGCTGATACTGCAAGAAAGGCCCAAAGCGTTCCCCTACTGCTACCTTATAGACTACTCTAGATTATTTGTACAACAAATAGCCTTAAAGCATCTTTTTATAAACCACTCTCTAGATTCAAGCATTTACTAGTGTATCCAGCGAAGATGTTTGCCTTATGTTATCTATCTGCCGCTACTAGCCGCCCTTATAAGCCTTGTCGAGTCTCAGTAGGGAAGCTCTTGAACCCTAGCCCTCCTGAGAAGAATAAGGACACTGCTCTAAATCTTATTCTTTACAGGGGAAAATAGTAGAGATCCGCAGCTTTAGTTCCAGACATCATTTGTGCATGCAAACTTGCCATAGGGTCTTTGTATGAGCGATCAAGGGCCACCAATGAAGGTGAAAGCTCAATCGCTCGGCGGGAGTACATTACCAGAAGGCACAAATACACCTCCCTCTAAATTTGTACCTGCTCCCGAAGATCCGCCGCAACAGCTTCCTGCGATGCGTAGAGTGCGGGGTTTCCACAAGTTCATGTTTACAGAAAAGAAACTTCTCTCGACTCTAGTAAGCAGCTGGCTAGGCAAGTTAGCTCCTATGTATTACGATTATCGCGATGTTTTCCGGCCAGTGTGGTGGCCATCGTACGTAGATTATCCACTCGTGTTTCCTACGACACATTTCTGTAAGTTACAGATGACAAGAGGCGGCTAAAGCTAACGCACAAAGACAACGCTCATTTAGCATCTGCTATGGCCATATTCGAACGAACTCGACAGACACGCTAAAGACTGTCGCCAGGCATGTCTATACCGAATTCCGCAAAGCATCCGATATCTCCGCTACGCTGATAGATTGAGATGATTGGATACGTTAAAGACCTTCTCTCCACACCAGCTCGCACTATCTGACCCTTCGGATCTCGCTGCATGGCAAAGCCATCGACTACATTTTGATGCTGCCTTTCGGCCGCGGATTTAACTTCTCTTTCCTTTCGTCTACTTCGCGTAACAATGTCGCGACCAGGATCAATGCCCCCAACAATGCCCACGAGGCTCGGCCAAGAAAAGCCATCGTAAAGATGTTTCCATCTGCAGATTGGTTAAAACCACTGCAGAACGCTTAATCTTGACATGGTTCCACAAGAGCACATTGGCTCCATGTTGCAGTTGTAGTATCGTCATAATATTTGACCTATGGGCCTAAACGCCCATGTTTGCAATTTTGCGCACCTGTTGACTGCTTTGAATGGCTACCGGTGATTTCACACCAGGTCCAGGCTTCGGAGAGAAGATTCATGTCTTGGTTCCTGGTGCTTCGCATATGTAAATTGTTTCATTATTTGACCACGGTTTAGTTCTTGGTCGAACTCCGCTTCTCATGCAGCCTCGCGTTGAGCAGGAAAAACAGACTTGTAACGAGCCCCGAGACTCCAAAGCCAAGTCCCAAATACATCGCACCACGATAACCTTTGAGCTCGTCTTCTTTTGTCTGACCACCATTGTTAATGTGCATCTCAACAGTACCCGCAATACCAACACCAATACTAATGCTATAGTTGACAATAGTATTAACCAAACTCGCAGCCATACCCTAGTGATGTTTTTCCATTGCATTGCTCATAATGAGCGTGCCAGCTGGAAAACTCATGTCCATGCCCCATGGAATGACCAGTGAGACTACAAAAGTCTGAGCCCAATAGGTTTGGCCAGGGGGAATGGTTGCAGTGATGATGCTACCAATGATGAATGCACACATCGAGATGAACAGAACAGAGCAGGCTAACAAATAGAATCTCGTACACGAGCGACATTCTTTGCGTGACAGACTTGGTCGGCGCCAGCTCCGGACCACATCCATCTTCGAACTTACTTGACAGAGCCAAGTCGCGGTCATGCACGGGAGTGCTTGTCGAGGTGTGCGTCGGGCAACGTAACAGCATCGATACAGGTGTTGACGGTGATTGTGGCATCGCCTCTTCCGGCCCAGATAAGTAGCAGAGATTGCTTGCGGAGTTTAATGGTGGATGTCTTGGTCCGCGTATAGTGCTCCAATGAAATCTCCCCTCTGGCTTCTGTGGCCGGCGTCCGCACGCTTGTCTTGTAATAACAAAAGGTCCGCTCGGAGCTGAGGAGATAATTTGGAGTGCTATGATTGTATCTCCATCTGTACCATATAGGGGCCTACCTATTTTATACACTTTGGGAGAGTGCGCAATAATGCTTAGGCCAGCCCGTGGCGTACACGACAGCCCCATTTTAGACAACATATCCGCATGCTTCGATAGCACAGGAGCATTACGGGCAAGTTAACGGAGTTTAGCTAAGAGAAAAATCCGTCACATTCGGCTTTCGCAAAGTGTAAGAGCCGAAAATTAGTCATGGATATCGATGGTTTTGTTGTGCCTACGGGAGTTTTGGCTTGTGTCGTCATAGCTCAATGTCCATCGGCGTCTATGCTATGTCCGAAACTTTGATTTTTTGCGGGCTTAGAACGAATTTTCCCCTAGCGCACAAGCTAGGTCCCCTTGGCCGACTGACAGGCTACTCGAAAAGGCCCCCTTACCCCGCCCATTATTTCTGTTATGTTCCAAAGTTGCTTTCCAACCCTTCAGAAGGCGACACCTCAACAACGCAGATGTCCATTAAATGCACTCGCTAAAGCGACGGCATATCGGATCATAGAATTAACAGCTCCTCCGCTCAGGACTTTGAAGCGGCAAACAAGTAGTGATCATGACTTTTAATATTGGTCACGACCGAGAAGAAATTCTTCCTTTGATCTCAGTGTGATGAGCCCAAGGTGTGCGAGGTACAATACTTGTAAGTGTACAATAATACAACTCGATGGTAACTCAGCGAGCCGGCAAACTTCCCCAATTGCGCCGACTGAATGAACATAAAAGAGGCACAGGTTCCGCTATGCATGTTGTTCACTCATACTGCCTATGTTCCCCTGAAGGCTGTTCCCGTTGTTCTCTGCACTCTCTACCATACAAATCAACCTCTACTCTACCTGTCTTGCGAGTTCACCATGAGCACTGAGAGGAGCGGCGTTCTCATCGTCGGAGCTGGCGAGCTCGGCCAAGCCGTCGTAAGCAGCATTGTATCACACCCTTCGAGAAACGGAATACCTGTGTCTCTCCTCCTACGACAGGGAACCATCACCTCACAAGACTCAGCGAAACAAACTCAGGTATCTCAGTATCGCAATTTGGGCATCAACCTCGTCCCTGGAGATGTCGTATCGGACTCTGTCGAGGACCTTGTCTCAACTTTCCGATCATTCCACACTATCATCATCTGCACTGGCATGTGGCTCCCAAGAGGCACGCAGCGGCGTATCGCGCAAATGGTGCTCGCAGCCGAAACACCACGGTTCTTTCCCTGGCAATTTGGCCTCGACTTTGAGGCTATTGGTCACGGAAGCGCGCAAGACCTCTTCGATGAACAGCTCGAGGTCCGCGCCCTGCTTAGGGGGCAGCAAAAGACTGATTGGACTATATTCTCGACTGGCATGTTTCTGGATTATCTCTTCGACAGAGACTTCAACATTGTCGATAGGACGAACTCCGTCGTCCATGCGCTGAATGACTGGACCACCGAGGTGACGGTCACTTCAGTCATGGACATTGGCCGCATCGTGGCTGAGGTCCTTTGGTGCCCTGATAAGACTACATCAGGCATTGTCTATGTTGCGGGCGAAACAATATCGTACGGGCGATTGGCGGATGAGGTAGAGAGGGCCGAGGGGCGCAAGGTCAAGCGCGAGCGTTGGAGCCTCGAGCTATTGCAAGAAAGACTAGAAAAAGATCCTGTGAATCATCTGAAGAAGTATTACTGCGTGTTTGCAGCTGGACGCGGGGTTGCTTGGCCAATTGAGCAGACAATCAACTACAAGAGGGGAATTACGTGCGAAACCGTCAAAGATTATTTGAGAAGATAACAAGATATGGCAACATAACTAGACCTTAATGAACAACTTATCCTCTAATACTATGATTCTATGATCAAGCTTCAATCTACCATGAGATTTAGTTTTGGTAACTAGTATACGAGTAAGAGGTTGTCTAGTATGCCGAAGATTCCTCGGACCCAGGTAGCCTGTGTGTACAGGTTTTTCGGAACACCTCCGCGCGTTTGACGTCACCAACCCAACGCAGCGCTCAGCTTCATGCATTCTGCCCTGCTACAGCTGAATGAATTATTTTGGAGCGTCTTCATGGTAAATCTCAACATTGATGGTGGCGGTAAATTGCAATTGCAATGACTTCTGTGCTGACTGTACACAACACTACAGAACTGAGCATGGACTAGCTTGGGTATACGTGAACGAAAATGGTTACATCTGAAACTCGTGTTCCCTGAACCAGGGAAAAAATCCCAGTTCCGCAGATCAGAGCCACCAATTTGTCATCAGACAAAGATTGAAGTCGGGCCGTTCCCGCGTTGTAATGACGCACCAGAAAGCGAGCCTATATATTCGCACTTTTCACACCAACACATCTCCGGCATCAAGGCTTCTAATTCCTCTACATTCCAAAATAACGATCCCATACGTTTTTGTCCCTCGCCGAATCCCAACGCCCGCAATGTCCGCTCTCCTGACCAACAAGCCTCTCCTCGGGCCCCTCGTCGGCCTCAACGTCTGGACTTTCGCCATTGAAGTTCTGTTGTACAAACGCAGAATTCCCGCTCTTTCGAAATATGGTGTTACGTTCGATCCAGCAACTGTCAAGAAGCAGAAAGCCGAGAAATTGCCAGCTTTCGTCCAATGGCCGGCTGACAACTTCAACAATCTCTTAGAACAACCCACTCAATTTTATGCCGTCGTTCTCGGCTTGAGTCTTTTGGACGTCAAGGACAAGCGCACGGTTGGGTTGGCGTGGGCGTATGTAGGTCTGAGAGTGGTACACAGTCTTATCCACGTTTCTACCAACAACCCTAGCGTCCGCTTCCCAGTCTGGCTTGCAAGCTCCTTCGCAGTAGCAGGACTTACAGCTCAGGCAGCCTGGAAGCTTCTTTTCTAAAGGGACAATTAAGTCTACGTTTAAGTCGTAAATGCATAAAGGTATTATCAAGTTTTTTCTTAACGTAAGTGCAGCTCTTATTTTAACTCTTTATAAGTAAGCTAACGTGAGTGCATAGCGAGTGTGCCGACTAGGCGAGCGCGCCATTCCAACAAGTTGTTGGGCCTACAAACTGCAACAGTTCAATACCACACCGCTGTACTGTAGCTTACAATACAGAATGTTAATTGCTGACCTCTACTACATCTTTCTTACACGTGTGCGAATTATGACTAATCTTTCTGTAGAGCCTACAGTGCCCTTTACCCCTCTTGCCTGTACCTCTTTGAACTCTACCCTTACGACTCTCCCCTTAAACCTGCGCCTCAACGTCGTATTGGGCTATTAAGTCCTCTACCTCTTCCTTTGACAGGTCTCTACCCTTCTAAACACGCTTTTTTTTCTGTGATCTGCGCTTAGAGGCTGCTTTATTTAACGCTTTAAGCTGCAGCACTATGGCTGCTAACAACGTCTGCCTATGTAGTAGTATTGCTGTGCCTCTATGCAGCTGATTAACGATCTTAACTATTAGAGTAGGTGACAATCCTTGGTGCTTTTGAATACGATTGCGAAGCAGCGTTAATTGGGCCTAGATCTTGTTAGTGTAACGGACGTTCTTACGTTACCTATGGTAGCTAGTCCTAAAGGTGTAAGCCGTGGGGATGTTATGGTTGTAGAAGAGTATCACGATTGAGTAAGCGTAGACAAGTTTCTCTCATAAGACAACGATACTTATTGGAGGAAGTATATGCTCAGGAAGAATGTATCCTTGACTACGAAGATGCTAACTATGTTCAATGACCTGCTTATATGCGTCACGATGTGGGTGGTTAGTGGGTTAGTGGGTTAGTAGCAAGGCAGGTCACTAACCCGCTAACCCGTCACGTGATTAGGTTGTGGTCCGCTTCGGGCCCAAGGTTGTAATCCTCACCGTGCCACATCTCAGCATCTTCCGTTTCATACTCATCCCGCGCTTCCGTCCCTATTGGATCTAGCGCATTGTCTTCGTAGAGACCGTTTGTAACAGTTAGTGTTATGGGCTAAGCCCTTAAGATATAAGACTACATAGAGGACGTACGTGCTTATATAAATACGTACGCTCCTTAAGGACTAGCTCCTAGCTTGGCGCTAGGATATATCTCGTATGAGAAGAGACGTATTCTCTTCTTCTCTCTACCTTTCTGCTTCTATAGTCAGGACGAATGCAAACTCGTTAGCAGGCCTCTTTAACCCTTAATAGTGAGCGCTGATAGGTGTTACGATTGCTTTATACCAGCCAACCAGATGCTGACACCCTTCGAATGCTGACGCACTTGGCGCAGTAATTACACGGGCTCTCCCGTGCGGCACGGTGACGGCACAGTTTATTACAAGTCACGTGATTGTCCCGCTCCTTGGCAGTCGAGCCAGGTGGACCCCACGTGGTGGCTCACGATCAACTCGGTGAGCCAAAGGATTTTCTGTGTATCTCTTTAGTATATAGTCATTAGGAATGCGAGCTCTTACAGTTCGTGTTCAACCTCAGTTATCAACTGGACAATACACTTGTCTTTGATGCTCACCCAGCTCTCGAGCTAGACCAAGCGTAACATTACTACTCATTGCTACCCGTGCAAGAAGTGTTTCACTCGCACAAACCCCCAACGCCCTACGAGCACTTGTAACCGTATACATCGACCCGAGAACCAACCAGAACCGTTTACCCAGCTTGCTGAGTTTACGACTTCAACATCTCTTTACTGTACGCTTGCTTTAGGGGGGCAAAACAACCGGTGAAGCTTCGATGATGCCTGAAGCAGTGCATCCTGAGCTCAGCTTGCTCCATAACAGCAGCATCGAGCCAGATGACAAGATAACGGACAAGGCGTCCCTACATGAAACGGAAGGGTGCGTGATGGTCTGCCCCAATGCCTCTGGCGGACCAATCTGCGACACAAAGGAAGAATAGAGGGACCAGCTGGATATAAAGATCTCGGACAGGTTCTACTCACGCACCGTGTCACACCTGGTGTTGACTTTAGCAGCTAGTGGAGAAGGACCTCGTATCAGTAGATAAAGTCCGCATTGCTTATCCTCAAACTTGCTCTAGAACTCGTTAAGTCAAACTTGACTAGAAATACCATGTGCGATGTTAGAGGCGTGAAGATAAGATATTTCAATCCTGTTGATCATCGATTTTCGACGAGACTTTCTGATCGATGTTGCTGTCCACCATTTGCCCAGGGCCAAGAACGAACATTTCCTTTTTCCAATTCCATCGATAACCCAAGAAGAGCCTCTCCAGGCTGGAGACTCCAATAGTTGAGTTGGGCAATCCCATGAAATGCAGCATCTTAGTAACAGCCTACTTATACGAATGAGAATCCTATTGATATACAGTGTCTGAAGCCCGAATTCTGAATAGTACGGATGCTCGCATCGTACAAAACTCAAAGCTGATGCATATCTACAAGATTCTGGCGCGCTTCCTTGATCCGAGCTCGTTACCTTGCGCAAATCTAACACGCTTACATGGTATTGCTGGCAGTGGCTTCTCAAGTCCCAAACCTGAATGATCTATAGTTCCAAACGGACCCTCAAGATGCTGATTGGATATGAGCTTATCCAATGTAGTAGGATATCCGCTCAGTTCTCGTGGCTTGGAGGTAATGCCACGTATCGACATGCCGATCACCTCGTCTCTTTTGTTGACTGTAAAGTTGATACGCCTTCTGAAAGGCAAATAATCTTGCGGTATACTCTTGACGCATCGGACTGGGTTCCCTTGAATATAAAAATACGAAGACGTTGTGGCAAGCTGGTAATACAAGTAGTAAAGTCCATCGCGAGGAAGATCAAGTCAACAGTAGATAAAGCCCTCGCAAGAGTACCGACGCCCATCAAACCTTGGCAAAGAGTCGAGTTCAAAATAGAACATCGAAGATATCATGTAATCCACGACTGCAGTCACTGCGGCATTTCGTCCTGATACTGTTTGCTCTGTGTTTTCTTTCAGAGTAGAAATCTGGGTTGCATCGTCAAGACTCGGCTCCCGTCGAGGAACCTGTAAATTCAGGCGGTGAAATCAATGTCGTAGATGTAGAGGCAATGAGTTGTAGAATTCAATCCATGCAGCTTGAGCGTCCATGCTGTCCATAAGAATCTTCCAAAGGCGTTTCACAAATCGTCCAACGATGGTGGACTCGAGCATGGGTGACCACATACCGGATTGAATTCGAGGGCTACTTAATGTCTCAAGCATATTGCCGGTCCCTAAGGATAGAAGGAGGTATTTGATATCCCAGGTTGCTAGTTTTGCAGGCATGTTATGTTTGATACCACCGTCCTGCACCAGCATAGATCCAATGCTCACAGGGGGAAAATACCTGCTGTTAAGTTAGAGTGGCTCAATGGAAGAAATTACTTGGAGAATCTACCCAGGCGCCGCTGATGTGCAAGTGGCCCTAGAGAGTTAGCAAGATATTGTGAAGCGAGAAGTTTGACTCACGCCTGCCCAACGGTAACATCATCTTGGGCTTGACGAGCACGCTCAACATCATAGCCTGGATAGAGATTAGCAAAGGATATCTAAAAGATTTCAGGGTTCATACCTAGGGTGGGCGGGCGCTTGCCCCCATTGTAATTCGCGATAAGTCGAGCGAGAGAACGCTTTACTTCAGGAGTCGTAACGGCGACCTTGCTCTCAGTTCTGAGCGGATTGAACATCTTCATTGGAGTGCTACAGGCTTTCTCGAAAGCTTTCTCAATGGCTGACGGATCGTACCTGCCATCGTTGATAATTGTGGACAATATTGATCTTTGCTTGCTGAAAGTTCCAGTAGCTGTGTTCTCGAACTCCTGGATAGCTTTCTTTGCCCCCCACTGAAGTAGGAAAACCCCCATTGCAACTAGCCCACCTATAAAAATCAGAACTGGATGCACCATAGTATGCTAGACATACCGGTCGAAGTACCAACCACATAGTCGAAGTGGTCTTTGATTGAGCAACCGAAGCTAGACATGACTTTCTCCAGATGTTCCAAGAATTTCAAGGGTACAATGCCTCGGATTCCTCCACCATCAATGCTCAATACACGAATGCCTGCTGTAGGTGGAATTTAGTGGAAGACAGCATCTCGCTGTATAACGCCGCATATAGTGCACTCGGTGACTGTAAATGTGTACTTATTGGTCTTCGGAGCTCATAGGCCTGGTTTGCTGAGAGCTGTCTCGTTGCAATTATTTCTACGTCTTCCTCCCCAAGAGCCTCAAGGGTTTGAAGAAGCTGATCTGTCCTTGCAGAAGGCTGTTAAACCAGGGCGGCTCCATGGGGTTTGGGAGCTAGTAGATTCCTGTTCGCCATCATGGAGCTAGAGTCTTTGTAAAGCTCCAGGCGTTGTTCGCGTTCGTGTATTATCGATTGGCTGTCTATTCCAACAAAGCCTGAGACGTAGTATTGCGCAGTCTCTTCGCCTCTGTGGCCTAACAGCGTTCGAAGTTGTGGTGCAGTCGCTCTCCCTGAATACGATCAGCATATCTAAACCCTGCAGAGTAGACTGGTCTGACTTTGCACTGCATGTGCAAAGGCACGCCTGAAGCAATATGCGCTGAGGTTTTCTTTGTACTCAGCTCTTTGTCCAACCCCCCTTAATGCAGTGTTGAAACAATCATAAGTCCATATCCGGTCCGCAAAGAGTGTCCCGTCCGCACGCGTATTCCGCATAATTGGGCGGTCCAAAGCATCCTTCTTGTACCTCGCTCGGTACAAGGAGCTTCCAGCTGGGGGCCTTGCTTTAGTAAGATCTTCGTGTGAAGACAAATTCTGGAAAACATCGTCTGCAAAGGCAAGGGAGAGAAACCATGTGACCGGACACATGTATCTCATAAGCGGCTCCTCGTACAAGACCATGGTTGGCCTAGCCAACATTAGTTGTAATGCTTGAAGCTTTATGAGAAACTCACGCGTGCTTCTTGTATTTCCGATGCCCCTTATGGTTCCTCAACTTTACACAGATGAGCCATCCTTGGTATGTAGCAGTCCGTTGGTGAATGAGCTCAATATCCTTGTAATGTAGACCTTCGTTCGATCGGTGCCATGCGTCTGACTCGATAATCTCGCCAGGCCGAACACCAATTAGTAACATAAGCTGGATCGCGAATGCTAGTTGATTGCGCAATCGAAAGTGAAGCCCCCTGTACTCGTCGCATGTGAAAAGAAATCGGATTATGTCTTCAGCCACAGCTAGGGGTGCGAGCGGCTTTGAGCAGGCACTTGTTGATACAAGTTTACCGGAAACCAGAACTTTTGCAATGTACTTGTCAATCTCAGCATTCTGGAGCGGAGTGTACTGGTACTGGGTATGGAGCTTCACAGCCCGTTTCAGGCAGGCTAGACGATTGCGAACGGTGACGTCTGTCACGTTGTTCTCTAAGAGTCCTGTCCTCGATTGTGCGAACCATTCCAGGTGCAGCTGTACATGCAGTGTGGTAGGTGCCTGAATAAAGCCATCTTCAATCAAAGGCTTATCAAGAACGTCTCTAGCGAACCTGCAAGATATTAGTGTGAAGAGCGAAGATAAGATACAATTCAAACCCACTCTTTCCACAGCCTCATTTTGTACTGATACGATTCGAAGACCGATTTGTTCAAGGCTTTCTGTACATCTGCAGCAGTTAATGGTTTCGTTCCCTTTTCCTGGCGAGCGCGTTCTTTGAGAAGTTCAAGGTCAACTTTGCAAGCTCTTTTCCCCATCTCGCAGCTTTTGATATATTGTAACAATAAACAGAAGGGTAAGCTTACATAGATATAATTAGTTTGACATTTGTTCTAAAAATGGTGTGCAGCTGAAAGTTAGCAAATTCGCCCTAATTGGCTAGCGATGTTGGTGTTCGCGAGGCAGACCGGTCCCCGTATCCTGTAAACGCGACACAAAAACCTCAAAACAGTACCTTGGCAGACGGCGGGTCGGGCAGGAGAACTAGCTCTCAGTTTCCAATGGTCGTATGTGCCAGAAAAACGGGATGGATTTGTCATATCCGCGAATGTTATGATTTTATCGGCTGTTGGGAGTGATCCCGCCAAGGACGCCCGCGGCTGCTACTACGACTTCACACACCACCAGACACGGAAATCGAGGAACCATGTACATTCAATTTTGTAGAGCTTTGAAAATATAGATACGTAAGCGCGGAATCTAATTCTCACAATATTCTTTTCCAGATTTATAGAAGAGCAATGCACATACAAATCATTTTCGATGCAGACTTCTTACTTAATGAAACAACAAATGTACAGCGCATTATCTTGGTTCCATTTATATTGAGCTGGCAAAGCTCGTCTTTGTGCTATCAGCCTGCAATTTTGCCTTTGCCTCTTCTATCCAAGTCTCGAATCTCAAGACGCCTAATTGCACACTGCGTATGGGCGTTACCTTTGCACCGCCCAAATCCCCTCCCTCCTTTCTTATCCGCCTGCCGCTCTCAAACTCTTCTTCCTCCAACTCTTCTCGGATGGTTGCCGTTCTGCCCGTCTTCTGTAGGCTGGGTTGGACTGGGATCCACGGCTGTGGGTGTCCGATTGGCGGATCTATATCACCTTCATCTTTGAGCTCCATGCTAATGTTGAAGGAACATTTGGGCGGTAGAGGAGCGAGCGTGGATGTGCGTGTGGTAAGGGCAATCAAGGCCGCGCGAAACTGCTCAGAGAGATTGACATGTACATCCGTATCCAACGCCTTTGTCTTTCCTCGCTTCAAGATGCCACTCTCGTCTTCATTATCGGACACATCAGGTGTTGTTCCTTGCCACTCAATTTCCATGTTGCGATCTCCCTTGTCCACGATTGGGAAGCTACTGACATCAAACATGTATCGCTCCATTATTTTTGCACTGCCCGCTGCACTTGCTTGATCGCCTTCATAGCTGAAAACTACAATAGCAATTCTAGCGACGCTGCCGTTCAAGAGCTCCTCGCCCACGGCGGCGATGGCGTCGGTTATCCATTCGCAGACGAGCGGATGCCGTGACTGGAAGACGGAGGTATTGTGGAAGCGCGATTGGACAAACGAGGCGCGCGGATAGAGGGTGCGTAGGTAGAGAAGCGTATGTGTGTAGGCTGTGAGGAAGGTGGTGAAGTGGTCGAGGGTCTCGAGATAAGTTGGGGCCATGGCGGGCTCGGATACGACAGGACAGGCAGTGTAACCACCACTCGACAGGGCGTTGTACACCTAGCAGGCGTTCCGACTTGTCTATCCCATATGTCTTGTAGTGGGGGTATAGTGGACAAAGGGCATGACGCAGACGCGTCTCGTCGCGTGTCAAGGCCGCTAGGCTATCGATAGGCGTCGGTAGGCGTGCATAGGCGGGCAGGGCTGGTAGTGCAGTGGCTGAACGGTATGGCGACTGTCGTGTGAATGCTGTGTCGAGAGCCCCTGGCACTGTTGGGGATAACAGCGTGGCAGGTAATACCTGGCCTTGGGTGATTGAGATGGGGAGAAGGAGACATCAAGTGCCTGGTTTCTACTCGCCCCGGAGGTGTCATGACGAATCTTCTGCACAGTGAGCCAGTGCAGGTGAAGCCATTGGTCGTCTTCCACCTCGCCACCACTCAATTCAGCCCTTATCCATATGCTCAGCCTTAATTTTCTCTATCCAGTCGTATTGTATTTACTCTCGAGGTGAAGGCGTCAAGACACTGCTCTCCCGCCACAGCAGCCGCTTGGCCACCCCGCTACACACAGATTCACGGAGCTGCCCCGCATCCCCGAGCGCGTTCTTTTTCCTCCGGTTCAGTCGCCCAGCAAACACCAACAACAAACGCGTCACCCGCCAAACAGTTCCTCTCGCCAACCGAGTTGGGCAACGCTAGACGTGCTGACTAGCTCTGTACGCGCATGCCCCACGTTGACCTTGACCATGGAGGACCAACTAGTGCAGCTGCTTTCCGCAACCCAGACGGCCCAAGAGGACACGCGCAAACAGGCTGAACAGCAGCTGCTCTCGCTCTATGGCCACCAGGAGCTCCCACTGGGCCTGATTGGCATATCCTGCCATGAGAGCGTGCCTCTCAACATCCGCCAGGCTGCCCTGCTGTATCTCAAGAACCTCGTCCTGGCAGGATGGAGTGACAGCCTCGAGGGCTGGAAGGGACAGGTCCTGATCACAGACGAGAACAAAGCTATATTACGACAGCAGCTGCTCGCCCTCGCCACGTCCGACCAGATCGACCGCAAGCTCAAGGCCGCCGCAGGCCTCGTCGTCAGCAAGATCGCAGCCGCCGACTACCCCATCGAATGGCCCGACCTGCTCGAAAACCTGCTCAATTTGATACCCAATGCGACGGAAGGCCAACTACACGGCGCCCTCAGGGTGCTTGGCGAGCTGGTTGAGGACTCGTTCAACGAGACTACCTTTTTCAGCGTGGCACCGCAGATGATCAAGATTCTATACGATGTGGCTACCAATGACCAGAGGAAGCCGACATTGAGGGCGCTAGCATGCAAGGTCTTTCACGGCTGCTTTGACATACTCGAGATGGTCATGGATGATCACAAGGCCATGGTCAAGAATTTTGCCGACGAGGTGCTCAAGGACTGGATGCCTTTCTTTATCAATGTCTTGAACACGAGGTTACCAGGTCCGCCTTCAATTGAGGAAGAAGAGCAAGATGCGCCCAATGCCACGCTGTACAAGGGTCAGATTGCTTTGAAGCTCCAAGTGGTCAAGGTACGTCATGGAGAATGAAGACCAGCGCCTGTCGCAATACTGAACATTCTACAGGTCCTCATGCGCATCCGTTCCATCTTCCCCGCTATTCTATCGCCTCAAAGTATCGTTCTCTTCCAAGCATGCTGGCAAGAACTTTCATTACTCGAACCCGCATACTCTCTCATGTACATACAAGAAGACCGCCAGAGCAGGCTGGAAGACGCCGATGGACTCCCGTACACCCTTGATTTCCTCATTCTCGAAGAGCTAGACTTTATGCAAGCATGCCTTCGCGCACCGCCAGTCCGCAGTCAGCTCGAACAGGAACTTCAGAACCAGGCACCCGAGAACTCTTGGGTTACTCAGGTCATGAAGCTGGCCGTGGCCTACGCACAAATCACTACCGAAGAGGAGGGACTGTGGGACGTCGATGTCAACATCTTCTTGAGTGAGGAGACTAGCGTTACAGCGAATTACACACCTCGAACGGCTTGTGGAGACCTCGTTATCAAGCTCGGTGAATGGCTGACAGAGCCTACGGTCAATGGCTTGTTGACCTACACCAGAGCGCTTTACTCCGAGTCAAAAGGCTGGAAAGCAGAAGAGGCCGCCCTGTACGTTCTCAACCAACTACTGGGCGACTTCCAGGACGTGGACAAGCAAATCAGCCCCGAGGCTGCGACTGGCTACGTAGATTTCATCCGTTACGCTATGCAGCAGCCTGATGCGTTCCTTCGAGCACGAGGCTACCTGGTCGCTGGAAGCTTGACAAGAACATCTGGAGACGCTCTCCAACAGCTAGCTACATCCTTCCTCGAGGCGAATCTGCAGGCTATTCCAAATGACGAGTCCGACGTTGTCCAGGTTTCTTGCATCCGAGCTCTACAACACTACCTCCAGGCACTCCCACACTCGGTTACTCAGCCCCTACAAAGCCCGATCATATTGGCGATTAGCAATTACCTTGCCGCACAGGACATGTCAGAACTCAACGACGGTGACGATATCATGATCACTTTGGTTGAGACCCTGAGAGACGCTATTCTCATCGACACTCGGATCTGCATCACGGACAACGGCCTCGATATGCTATTCCGAGTGGCTAGCCACCAAGCCTCCAACTTTCAGTTGACCATGCTGGTTGTTGAAGCGTTTGAGGAGGTTACAGAGACCATTGCTCGTATGGGAGGCGATGCGTATATTCAGCTTTGTGCAAGGGTTCTTCCATCACTCACAGGAGCTTTCGATGTTGGGAGCTTGACGGAAGAGAATGCTCTGTGCAACTTCGCTGCCGATCTCCTTGCTGTGCTTGCTGAACATGGACCTGAGCCGCTTCCTGCTGGTTTCGTTGCTACAACCATGCCAAAACTCACACGACTTCTTCTTGGATCCACTGACGAGGAGCTACTCAAGTCTGCTACAATTGCGGTCAAGAACATCATCTCGCACGATCACCACCAACTATTTGAGTGGAGAGACGACACCGGTAAGGCTGGTCTAGAGGTGGCTCTTATTATTGTCTCGCGCCTATTATCATCATGCAGTGACCACGCTGCTGGCGAGGTCGGTGCCCTTGCTGCTGAAGTGGTAGAAAAGGCTGGTCACGAACGACTTGGCCCTTACCTGGAACAGCTCTTACGGAGTGTCGCGGTGCGTCTGGCGCAAGCAAGTCAGGCGAACTTCATTCAGAGCCTGACACTTGTCTTTGCACGCTTGAGCTTGAACCATGCTTCTGAAGTAGTGGACTTCCTTGCTAGCCAAGACATCGACGGCGAGAATGGACTGCAAGTCGTGCTTGCAAAGTGGCTCGAGAACTCGATCAACTTTGCTGGCTACGATGAGATTAGGCAAAAGTACGTTAGGCTTCTTTCCCTACATCTAGTAGCCTTATGGGTGGTCACTGACTTTATCATTCTAGTGTTATTGCTCTCTCGAAACTATATGATCTAAAGGATCCTCGCGTTGCACAAGTCCAGGTACAGGGCGATTTGGTGCCGAACACCGATGGCCGTATTATGACTAGGAGTCGCGCCAAAGCTAGTAAGTATCTCTTACACCTTTGCTGCTTAGCCATTGTCATGTTGTGGAGAGTGTGTGTAGGCTGTTGCGCCACTATTGCAGAATTCAGTGCCGCAAATCCCTCCCGGGTCCGTCCACACACTGACAAGGAAATCAGATCCTGACAAGTATACAATAGTACCTGCGCCCCTCAAGATCCTCAAGGTTCTTATAGTAGAGCTCCAGTCGGCCTCTGGTGCAAATCTCGATGCAGCTGCTGCTGCAGACCTCGCAGAGGAAGGCTCAGACGATGGTGACTGGGAAGACGAGCCCAACCCATTTGTCGATCTTGGCAGTGGCTTCAGCAAAGAGCAACTCATGGCATTCGCTGCTGAGGAGCCTGGCGGTGGTGGTCGTCAACGCGACGACGAGACACAGAGTTTCCTCGTTGAATTCTTCAAGCGCGCTGCTACCTCACCGGGCTTCGCTGATGAATTCAACCAGCTCAACGAAGACGAGCGACAGCGATTGCGGGAAAGTGCTGCCTAAGCGTTGCTTTGATTGAGCATTTCCTATCAGGCATGGGAAGTGGCTTGAAGTGATTAACGGGCAGGAACTTCTCATTCAACATGGATATCGTATGTAGACTAATACGCCAGTCTGGGCACCCGTGGTGTCGCTCGTATAGGTACGACTCCCTTTTCTTTCTGGATTCAAGGTACATAGACGGTTGAAAGGGTGAATGATGGCAAGTCCACTATGTGGGGCGGAGGAAGCAATGAAAGCAAAAAGGTAGGATAAGTCGTTTAGGAAACTAGCATACTGCTGACGAGGATTATGAGGGAGGGAGTTCTTGTGGCGGCTATGTGTCTTTGAAATCAAAATCATACAATCCACTGGTTTTGTAGCCACGACTGCTTTGCTTGAGGTGTCGTGATTGTGTTGTGCTTGAATATCTTCGCTGGGTCCGTTGTATACGTATGCACGGAGTTGTACTACATGTATATTGGTGGTTTCTGCAAACGATTTACTTAGCAGCAAGAACAATCGATTGTGCATGGTGATTACTCTCGTTTTTCATCATGGGTTCAAGGATTCAAGGTGCGAGGTTATGCATTCACTTGGTAGTTGATGAGTGGTTGCAGAGTGAAGCAAAAGTGATGATTCATATGCCTCAGGTTGATGAATAATAGAGTTCTGGGTATGTGATCAGGTTGCTTGGAGGTTACTTCTCTCATATGGAGATGGAGTAGCGTGTGATTTACTTTCCTAAACGTATTGCTAGTATAAGGAGAAGTCGTGATAAAAAAGACTTCATTTATACTTTGTTTGATTGTGAGCAGTCTGGGGATAGGGACGCCAGTCTAATCTGTGATGATAAATTTTTTTGGATAATGTGTACTTCCTATGGGAATGTTGACATAGTAGTATGGTTACTGCCCCTGCAGGCGTGATGAAATAGTATCCTAATGGAAAGCGTAAAGCGTTGTTCTGAAGGATGTTCAGACAAATTCTATTCGTACATACGTAGTAGCTACTCCGAGAAACCAAACCAAACAATACCATATTTCCCAAACCCTATCCTCACACCTGACTACGTATATTATCCTAAACCCGTACACCCCGCCTTCCTTTCCCTTCTTGGAAAAAAAAACACTCAATACAATCTACAACCCTAGCTCGTAATCTACATCCCCAAAAAGTACATAGCAGCGAACCCACCCACCTACACCCTCCACGCAAAGTAACCCTCCCTCACAAGATCAGCCTCGTCCCCACCCCACCCCTCACGTGGGTATCGCGCACGTAATCCACGCATCAAGGCCCCGCCAAGCCGCCTAAGTGCCGACGCGAAGGAATTAGCTAGGTTGGAGAGTGTGTTAAACCGTAAACGAGAATAATGATGCACACCTTTACCCACCCTTAGCCCTATCTCTTGCCCCCCCCCCTCTTTTTTTTCTCTTATAAGCTGAGAGAGCTGAGAGGGGGTTAGGTTGGGAAGGAGAGTGGGGGAAAAAAGAGTGGTTAGGCGCTAGAAGGGGTGTTCGCATGCGGCCAAAGTTTGCATCATGCAGTTTTATTTATTACTAGTTAACTACTAGTTATAGTTACATGTTGTACGTATATATATGCTATGTAACCGTAACCGTACAGCTGCTGGAAATAGAAAAATGGCTTGTACAGTAAGTGTATGCTGTGTAATCTACGCTATACTGCTTCTTTGTAAGGGTGGATCCGGGTAAGCAGAAGATGTAGAGTGTTCTATTTTCTGTCGTAAGCCTTTTATCTTGCTAATTTCTTTTGGGGTTGTTTTGATGCAAGGCTGATTTTGCATCGTCCTTGGGTTGCATTCGAGTCCATCATAGAAGTATAGGTACAATGGGCAAGGAACATGATAGTAAGTATAGTAAGTGGCACGTTTTTTGGGGCTGAGTGATCGATTGAGGGGAGGGGTATGGGTGGAGGGGTCAATCATCCTCGCTCGGCGCTTATGCAGAGTGATTACAAGCGGGAAAGTTTTCTTGGACGCGAGCTAGCCTAGCGAGTCTCAGCACGTGGGTGAGGGAGGGGGGGGTGGAAGGAAGGAAGGGAAAGGGAAGCGGGATTTCCCTTGGCTTGCGCTGCGTGCCGGGCTACGGAAAACAAGGATGGTCGGGTTGCTTGGAATGGTTTGCGGTACAAACCCACACCTAGTGGTGTAGACGGTTCGGTGGACTAGGGGGTTAAGCGGGCCAGACTATTGTCAATTGTACCTGGTGACGTAGTAATTTTGAGTAAGGACTCGGATTGAACAGGGTTAGTGAGGTGGAACGCGCGACTTGGTAGTCAGTAGATGATTTAGACTTTTGAGATGCTGCAATCGCTATTCCCTGTTGAAACTTTCAACGTGACCCGTTATCGGGGGATGCCGAAAGTCTCTTTTGCGCGGTAAATGCTTAGTGCTAGGATATCGCGGATAGAGAGATGCGAGAAGGTCTATCGAATGGAATGCATGGCTAGACGCTTGCGAGAGGGGAATCTCCGGGGGAAAGCTGTCTTTCCCATCACCCCCTCCTTCTCAACAAGATTTACTACCAATGGATGGTTTGCTTTCTCGCAACTGCTGGCATTTTACACATACAAACTGTGATTTCTAGCAAGATAGACGAATCAAAGGCACGGCATACAGCGCGTAACGCTGTGGTTTGGCAGCCCGAGCACACCCTTCCAGCAAACAAGACGTGTCCTGCTGACCCCTCGCAACCAACTACGCACTTTCCAAGGACGTGCCCGTCGCCATTCGATCCAACCACCCCTCTCATCACACAGCGTGGCATCGGAATCGCCCGAGCAGGGAGGGCGAGAGAAGGCGCATGAGGAAGCAGGAAAGAAGGAACAAAAACGCGCAATCTCGATGGTGGCAGAGTATTGATCAGGTGTTGTGAATCGAGGATGTGGGGGGGGAGCTGGAGCAATGAAGCCATGGCCCATGGCATGACGTCTTGCAACAAGTTACCCCTCTCTCCCCTTGCGCAAGGCGCATGAATGTCGAGACTGGGCCAGCAAGCAGAACCACGTCGGATGAAAGAAGCATGACATGGGCGTAGGCACAGGCGGTTCACGCGGAGCGGGTCACTGTGTCGCAAGTATGGTAGCAGTAGCTAGGTAGGTCGACTGCGGGGTAATGGAGGAGACGAGAGTGGGTTCGGAGGTGGGTCATTGGGGCGTCATAGGGTGAGGAGGCGGCGGGCATTGGCCAGGGCGCGGGAGGTCGGTGGCCGGCCATGGAGGTTCGGCTTCGCTTGGGCTGCTGTGATGGGTTAAGGGAAGAAGAGGGGTCCAGCAGAGTGACGCGGACGGGGTTGGGGTTCATGCACGACAGGAAAAGCACCGGCCAAGCGTTTCGAAACACACCGTGCACCGGATGGCCTAGGCTTGCCAGTGAGCTGGTCTGGTCTGGTCTTGCGCTGGTAGACTTGAGCGTTGGGAACCGGCCAGAGTTTTGACATGTGTCTAGGTCGGTACGCTAGATGCGTTCGCATCTGGTGAGGCAGCCAGGGCATCAGCTATCTACCCTAGCCGCCCGTACTACCTACCCTATCGACATGTACCGTGCCGCGTATTGGCCGCGATGCAGACGTGTTGGTGGCACCAGACAACGAGCCGCCCGGGACATGGCGCTGCGACATGCGAGGATGGATGGACAAGGACGCGTTGCATAGGCTGCACAAGTCATCTGAGTGAGAGACCGTGGTGGGCGACGACCTTGGGTTGGCAGCAGCAGGGAAAGAGCATGGAAATGCGTTCCTGGGCATACGCCAATGGCATCATCACACTCAAGGTGCCACCACATCACACTCAGCCGCAGAGAGAGAGATAGAGCGAGAGCAACAGCATGAACAAGCAAGTTCAACATGTGCAAGGCCAACGGGCTTGCCATCGGCATGTGACACGCGCCATTCATCCGGACAGGAACGGAGCAACAGAGCCACTGCCGCGGCGTGTTCCAGTAGACGGATTGGGTGAAACCTTGCAAGACATCTTTGTCCCATCTTACACGCATCTCGTACCATTTCCCCGTCTTGATATGCGAGGAGCAACAAAAAAAACCAAAGACTCCATGCGACCCCCCCTCCCTCTGCTGCTGCTGTTGCTGTTGCTGCTCCTGTCAGTTCCGAAACAACAAACGCATGTTGTGACGCAGCGACTGCACAAAGCTGCAGCCTAGCATCTGGGGGGTACGTAAGGATGTCCTGGGAACAAAAGGGGTGCGGGCGGAAATATAACCAAGGAAAGCAGTAAATGCAATAGTTGGTTATCAACGGAGGGTTCCCGTGTCGGACCACTGTTAATCTGCATCCCCGATCCTTGCACTTGGCAAGGCAACAAGGGGGGGGGGATGGAGGATGATGGTGGTGGCAAGGAGGCTGAATAACCGCAAGGGAAGGACGCGCCGCATATGCGGCCGCGACCACGGTAAACCTTCTTTGATCCCTGGAAGACCAACGACGACTGCTTGGGGTAGGTATAGAGAGGACAGACAGGACCGTGGTGGCCTGTGGCGCCGCGCAAGTGGGTTTCAGTAGTAGGAGGCTACCAAACTTTGTTCGCGCACGTCGGCGTTGATGGAATCCTAGTCAGAGTCCTCTAGTAGAGAGAGAGTGTGTGTGTGTGAGAGCGAGTAAGGAATGCGGCCGTTTGGTATCGCACACCGAGGAGGGAGGGTGGGATTGGGCCCCAAGGACACAGTGTACACAAGCAAGCACACCACACGCACAAAGGACCCTTGGGCCTCGCCACACCCTCACACTCACACACACAGCCCGCTCCCCCCCCCCCAAAGCAGTTTTTGCTCCTCCCGCAAACAGAGAGCAATCAATCTTTTTTTACACCCCCGTCCCCGGGCACACAACTAATCACATTGAACAATCTCCCTCAGGCGGAAATGCGCAATCTTGTATTCCTTCTGATTGATGACATTTTGATTTCGTGATGGTGTATGAAATGTGCAAGGGTTAAAACGGTTTGCGATAGGCGGACAGTCGGGCACGCGGGCAGCAGGCAAAAAAGAGGACAAAAAGGACCAAGGCAGCAGCAGCAGCAGCAGCAGCCAAAAAAAGGGGGGTGAGGAGGAACCAACAGCAAGCAAACTACTGCTTGACTGCTTGATTGCTTGCGTTGCCATTTTTTGCTTTCCCTCACCGTTTATGCATTAGCCCATCAACTCTCTCTCTCTCTCTCTCGCTCTCTTGGTGCCCATTCCTTCCCGCCCCGCCTGCGCCAACCCGCCACAAAAGAGCAGCAGGCAGCCGAAAAAGAAAGAGCGGCAGGGCGGTAATGAGAGAGATGGATGGACGGCAAGGAAAGAGATCCAAAAAAGCAAATAACCACCAAACCCACCAAAACTATGTGTATGCTGCTTCTTTGGCCCAGCCCCCCCGCTCGCGGCTTGCAAGCCCATTTTTTTTCCCCATGCACGCCCGCTTTCCTTGAGGCTGAGAATTGGCGCTGACGGGGGGAGCTGGCAAAAGGGCCAATCACTGGGGCCATCAAGGCGCAACGGTTGACCGTGCAATCATGGCTTTGCTTACAGATGTGATTCATCTGGCTTGAGTGTGATGGGGGGTGCGAGTCATCATGGTGCGACAAAAGCCTATTTACGCCAGGCAACCCTTTTCTTTCAACTTTTCCCAAAAAAAAACAAGAGACAGATAGAGAGGGAGAGAGGGAGGGAGGGGTAAGGGTAGGGTAGAGTAGGTGTGCGTGCGTGCGTGCGTGTGTGTCTGAGTTTGTGCCACCGCACGGCTTTGCTGGACACGCAGCGACGAAAGAAAAAAAGCACGTGGCAGTCGACCGTTCGGGCGTGCCATAGGCTGCCTGGTGTCTCGCATTTGCTGTGCGTGCTGCATGCAGGGGCTGCCCATCTCCCAAAAAACTCACCTTTCACAACTTATCGCAACGGGTGGGAGGAATGCGACATTCACGGTTTGATTGGTCGCCACAACATGACTCACAGAGATTCACAAGTTGCAAGGGGGGACAATGACATGCAAAATACGGCTTTGGTAATGGGGAGAGTAAATAAAATTTGTTACATAACAATAGAGTGGTATGGCGGGTATCCTAGTTTTGACCGTGAGGCACCAGTCTCGTCATAGAGACTGTCTGAAGAAGAAATCTCCCAAATCTAGATGGTCCAACCTAGAAGACAAGACGTGGTAACCCAGTACCAAAAACACAACCTGAACACCTTGCAGAAAACCAAAACAATAAATGACAATACCCGGCTGAAAACTGAGAAGAGAGAGAAGGAAAAAAAGATACAAGAGAAGGGGGATATCATAGTAGAAAGCAGACTTTTTCCTGTGATTCGCCCAATGCGCAAAAGACCCAGTAGTGTTGTACAATGGCTGAAGCAAACGAAGAAACAAAACAAAAAAACGTGCAGCGAGATTAACAATTAGTAACAGCAAGAAAGGGTATCTCGCAGTAATGTCAAAGTGACGCGCAAAGCAGTGCCGGTAATCGAAGGGGGTATACCAAGACAGAAAAACGCCAGCGCAAAAGCGTCTAGGTATGAGAGTCAAAAGAAAATGGGGGGGGTATCGATCCTAGGCGGATGGGTATCGTAGGATGTCTTCGCAGTTGGCGTCGAAGCGCATCGACCAGAGACGCATTCCAGTCATGAGCTTCTCAGTCTTCTCGAGTTCTCGGTCGCGGCCAAAAATGGACTCGACAAACTCCTTGCCGCTGTTCTTGCCCATGGACACGGGCTTTTCCTTGCCACTCTCCTTCTTGGCCGCCTTCCACATGTAGTCCTCGCATACTTTGAGCAGCTTGGCGAAGCGAACCCATAGGCGCTCGCCACTCTCGAGAAAGTCTTCAACCATTTCGTGGTTCTCCTTCTTGCGGATCTTGGGCATCGTCTCGTCGGCCCTCTTGACCTTGCCAGCGAGCTG
The DNA here is from genome assembly GCF_000527765.1 of Bipolaris victoriae FI3. NCBI lineage: Eukaryota > Fungi > Ascomycota > Dothideomycetes > Pleosporales > Pleosporaceae > Bipolaris > Bipolaris victoriae. Next base: position 54,851 of record NW_014575360.1, on the reverse strand, counting down.
GATGAGGAGGAGCCACAGCTCACCTGCCATCTCCGCGAGAGGCGTGGCAGGACCGTAGTGGAAGACGGTCCAGTCGTAGATCCACTTGCCAAGCGAGTTTGCGTCGAACACGGACCCTAGCAGCATAATGGGCTCTTCGGTGGGGTCCCAGTTCTTGTACGAGTAGCCGGCGGGGATGCCAGCACGGCGCGCGTCTTCTTCGGTGGCCTTGGGGCTAGTCTTTGTTGGGGCTGGCTTCTTGGGCGAGGCTGCTGGCTGTCGTGTCGATGCAGAGGCTCGTCGGGGGCGGCTAGACTTTGGTTCTGGATCATAGATTGGGACCTGATCATAGTAATAGCGATCAGCATCCCCTCGGTACATGTCGTGGCGCGCGTACTGTTCGTACGGCGGCGGTGGGTAATCGTAGACGTCGTAGTCGCATTCGTAGCCGTAGCCTCGGTCGTCGTAGACAACTCTGGTGTGGACCTGACGCGCCGACTGCGACGGACGACGCTTCCTCTCGCGATGACTGCGCTTGAGAGGCGGGACGTCTGAGTCGCGGCGATGCCGACTTGGAAGAGTGTAACCGAAATAACTTACATATTCGGGGGTGCCTCGCGGCGTTGCGTGGGTGCGCGGGGCAGCAAACTCGGCAGCGCCATAGTGGGGCACGGCTCCTCCTCGGGGTGAGGCCGTGTATTGTTGGTATTGTGTCGATGGTACGGCGTGGGATGCCCGGCGCGAGTGGCCAGAGACCTTTGGGCTTGCTCGTGGTGTGGCCATCTGAGGAGCGTGGCGAGGCGAGTAGTAGTTGGTACCGGGGCCGGGGGACATGGGCGGCGTGGTGCGGTGGTAGTCGTAGGGCATGTAGCCCGGAGGAGGCGTGGGATACTGTGGTGCGTACATATTTGTAGAGGGTGTGGTGAGGGCGTCCAAGTCGTAACTGCGAGGCGGACGATGGGGGTGGTGGTTTGGGAGCGGGGTCGAGGGCTCAGGCCGGTGCCTGTTTCACCTGGGGATGTGCAGAGCAAACGAGGTTCTTCGCGCGCGGTGGTATAGTGCGGCGGAGGAGGAGGTTGCAGCGACGGAGGGGAGGAGAGGGGATATCCGGGTCGGCCTGCTGCACATTGGGTGTGGAATGGAGGGGATGCTAGAGTATGCCAGAAGGATCCAGAGAGCAGGATCCTGAAGAGTGGGCGTGTGTAGACGGGGTCGTCTGGAGTGCTTGGTAATGGGGTGGTGAATGTTCGGGTAGGCAAAAGAGGAAGCGGCGGCGGGCTCAGCCTGCTTTTCAAACCAGAGCCGTCACTCGCTCCTTCCGCGCGCGGACCTCAGCGGGCGCCCATCCACCCTAACGCAGCCCCCCTGTCGCGCCGTTCACCAGCTAGTGCAGGCCAAGGGCTCCCATGCTTTGGCCTTTCCCCCGTCGCCGGGTCAGATTGACATGCAGGCCTCGCCGCCGTACTTGGTCTAGCTGTGCCCACCAGTATAGTATTCTGGGAAACCGAGCCCCGAACCCTACACGTCCTCGCCCTCTCCCCAACCCAATCCAATCTCACACACGGCCCCTTTGCCCTCTGCCCCATCCATCCATTGCCGTGGCGCCAACCCACGGAATGGCTGTGCGAGAGAGAAAAGCCAGCCCGCCAGCCCGCCCGCCTGCCTGCCAGCCAGCCTACCCGCCCACGACGGCCACGGCGGCGGCGGCGGCGTTGCATTGCTGCCTAATGTGCACAGAGGTCTTAGTAGTAGGTAGAGTGGCGGCGGAGAGAGCGGGTGGCATTGCGCTCAGCCTGTTTTGAATTTGTTCTGTTTGGGGTGGGTAATATTGGAAACATACTACGTTGCTCGCACTACTATATATCCGTAATCCTGGACCGCCTCTGCCAAAGCCTGCCCACGACACATGCTGTGCGCCAGCAGCTCCTCCAGCTTCCAGCGCCCTCGACTCAGCCGGCCATGGGCTGCAGCAGTTCTTGTTTGCTGATGAGCTGACCTCCGCTGGTGCTCCTTGCACGCACTCACTCACTCACTCACTCCACCAGGCCAGTGCCCCCCCATCACAACAACAACCGCAACTACAGCAACAGCAAAGGCCCGCGTTGGGCTCGCTGCAGTGCGGATGGGATGTGATAGCACGGCCCATTCTGCCTGTGCCCTCTGGGTGGCCGGCCACGCCCTGGCACCGGCGCCCGTACTCCCACATGGTTGTCGTACGCAGCCAATTCCGCATTGACCGACCACCTCCCCGACCAGCATCATCTATCTACCGTTTCCCTCTGCGGCGCCACTCGATGCCTGTCAACCATTCTTTTCACTGTCCATCTTCTGGTACACCATCTCTTGCCTAGCACAAACGCTATCCTGTGCCCCTCGTCGCGGCACCCGGCTACTCATTCTCCAGTCCATCCATCCGAAACAACGGAAGGTCCACCAATTCAACGTCGTCCCGTGGCGCTTGGGGAAAAGCCTATCGCCTACTAGGGGAGGCCCTGTCGTCGCTTGAGAGCCGCACTCAGTCCTGCTCGCTCGGATCCCTTCTCGAACTTCCCTCGCACACTCTCCCAAGCCTAATTTCCCGCCCGTGAAAATTTTTTTCCCCAATGTCTCACAGCTCACCCCCCCCCCAAGTTGCTGGCTTGTGGCGCGCGTTGTTGTTTACCGCTACTTTCGACCTTACTGCACTCTCTTCCAAGGCATATATCCTACTCTATTCCATGGGCCCACTACGGCTGCATATCGCGCCAGCGGGGCCACAATGATTCGATGGCAATCCGTCAACAGCAAAGCAAATACTCGCGGCAGCATGGTTTGATCTCCCCGCGCACACTCACTACAGCTTGATAAAGCAAGTTCGCAGCGCAAGTACCTCCCACCTTGTCTGTGACTGGCTATTGCGGAACGCCTATATCCGTGGGGCGCATGAAGCCAACGCCCGGGTCGCACAATGCCTCGTTTCTCCCGTCAACATGCTCCTTGCAATTTCTCGGCACACAGTTCTCACTGGCATTTTTGCCTGAATTGTACGTCCCCATTGGACCGCATCGGCCCTTATCCTGGTGGCTCATCGGGTTGCCTCCCTACCGAGCCCGCACACACAGCATTTTTACATGTTCAAAATTCACGGGTCCCACTTGGCTATCAGACAACTCACCGTGCGTATTCCTTCGCATCCACCAGCATCATGCGTTGCTATGACTCCTCCTGACCTGCAGGAACTGTTCTACTCCGCTCTCGCATGTCGCCATCGTCATGGACTCGTCTCCAAGTGAAGCTGCCCCTCCAAGTGGACCTGCCTGCTGTATGCAGCGCAGCGCGCGAATAAATCCGTACACTTGTCGTCGTAAAAGACCCATCATCTCCCTAGCACCTCCCAAATACCGGGTGGGCTAGAAGCAACTGCGACACCCATCCATACTAACCATAAGCGCTATGACGCATCGCTCAGGTTTGCGCAGCCCTATCGTCTGCAGACATCACACAGCAACGTCGCACATTCGTTGGACGCCGACGTTAGTCTGCCACGACACTGCAGGCTGAGTGCAGCTGCCGCCTACCTGCGAGCTGTCTAGCTGCATAACGCACCACCCAAAATATCGCGTACGGCCCAACGAATTGCTCGCCCGTTCCGAATGCAATACACTGCTTGCGCAAGCTAGGTTTTTTGGTGGTGTGGCGGCGTGGCGGTGCACTCTCTTGGCATGGGCGCTCCGAGTCACATGCTCTCTCACCAGCTATGATACCATGATCTACCTTGCAGGGATGCCGCCGTAAGCGAGACTTCAATAACTTCTTCCCCTGTGGCGAAGCTTTGTCTCAACATCACGGACGAATTGATCCATGTAACGCGCAATACGTACGTACTCGTTTCTCGCCGACGACCCATGGCAGTCTTGGGCTGACGTCCGATGGCTGCCTTCACTCTGATCCTGGCTCCGCTTCGCCCCGCGCGTCGCCTCTATCGATCGGCCTTGTTACCGCCGGCCATTTATTGACACCCGATTTGACCGCCTGGACTGCATAGTTGAAACGCCTACAACTTGAACGACGATTCAAACGGTACAAAAACCCACAGTCAATCACGAGGCAAAATCAGCTGCTTTGTTGAGTCTGTAGATGTTGCCTCTAGCCACTAGAGCTTTTTCTGTAAATGCGCCCACTCACGAGTCGATCGCCGCCTGTTGGTCCAAAAAAATACCTTTTGAGCGGTGAGTCATGCTAAAGGGAACAAGCTTGTTCGTTTAGCGAGCACACGAGCAACAAGGCCCTCACCCACCAGCATTACGCATTGACAAGCAGTTTTACATCTTGACAGTTGGGACCTGTATCTGCGTCATAGCTTTTTCTTGTCCACCGCTATATTTGCAAGGTGCAAGGTTGAAGCATGCATGTTGCTCGAGTTTCTGCAAGCCACCAGTCCAAAATCAACACCATCCATTCGCTGAACATGTTGTTCCGGCAACGGGAGGACCCTCGGTTGCCGCGCTCAAATGTTGATTCTCTGAAAGACGGTGAGCAAAGTCAAGGTCCTCTGCATGTCGTTCGCTACTATCCGAGGCGGCGGTTCCCATTCCCTGTACCTGCTTCCACGCCAGTCAATCATGCCTTTTTCTTGCAAGAATTCCCACTTATATCTTCCAATAACTCAGCAAACTTGAATGAAGCGACAGAGATCTCCATGGCCCGCATCGACATGATACCCGCAGAGATGCGCACAACGGTCTTTCTTCCTTTTGCGGGAATTGAGCGGCACCAAAGCGACTGTGCTCCACGATGCCCGATTATACGTGCTGCCGGGAGCATCTTCCCAACATCCGGCCGCCAATAGCAACATGACTTGTGAGGATGGCGACAAGCTGAAAAAGATAAAACGCAACGGTCGACTACATATCTTTACCGCAAGATTGTATGGTGTAAATGGTGTTGGCGGCACGTGTCAAGCAACAACTTTGATATGAAGCTTGGCTGCCACTAAAAGCAGTCATTGATTACGTTTGGGTGTCCCAACACGCACAACAGGAGCTCATCAGCTCGACCTAAGCCGCCTCACCGATGTTTAGTCTTGGGTCCACCCGGTATAGCAGTGAGGCAATACTCAGCACCGCGTGATGTATGTACGGGCTTTCCTAGTCCAATGTGAGTATTCGGCATTTTACGGAACAGTGGTGACACTCCGACAAGAAACGGAATCTGATGGTCAAAGTTTCTGGGCTTGCGCCGAGCAAAATTCAAGGTTTTTGCTATCAAACAAAGTACCGAACTTGCATAGTAGGCTGCCTTAATTCCCTTCATTCTATTCCCTTTTCCGTCTAGGTAACAAGTACCCCGCACCCGAATCCATCCAGCCTCTCTTTTTTTTCTTCCTTCTTTGCGTTGGGCTATGTTATGCTGCTACTAGATTGCAGGTTTCGGCAGTCGATTTTGTCTATGCACCTTGGTTTTCTTTTTTGACTCCTTTATTTTCTGCGGTCCGGAAAAAGGCTACGGTACTGATCAGTGATAAGATCGACTTTTCCAAACTTTGACACATGTGTAGTATACACGGGCGCCAAAATTATGCAGGTGATCACGCGATACGGGGTGGAACTTTTGGGTGGAAATCGCGGTAGTGTGGGGAAATCGGCCTTACTCGCCTCGTCTTTTTCTGGTCGGGACATTTTTATTCTTCCTTCTTCGGTATCGGACCCCGAGATCGTCTGTGTGGTAGGATGGTTTTTTTGGGATGTTCATGCATGAAATATATACTACATTTTGGTAGTTTTACGTTATAGCATACATCTAGTTGTCTATCCTTAACATATGGTTGCGGTAGGATATCTCAAACGCAAATTCCTCTGATTCACAGATCTGCAAAGAGTTGGAATGCCCACTTGAAGTTTTCTTGGATTAACCCAGACCAAGTCTCCGCTTTTATGGATTATAATCCACTCGACATGTCATCTTGATCTGCAGTTTTTGTTGGAGCATCACTGTTTAGTTACATATATATGTGAGGCGCTCACCGCCGCAGCGGGCATCATGGCTAAACGCCGACAACAAAAGCCGGACTAAACACGCACACCGACAACACCCAGCATTGGGTCCTATTCACGTCTTTGCGTTATATAAGCGCATTATGCGAAGTTCGATAGCGATCAACTGGCTATAACAACGCTTGCTTCTCCATCTTGTTGATATATCAAGGTAGCGAGATAGCCGCTTCATATATCCTCTAACTTGAACATATACATCACATCGCAAACTACCAAACAAAGAACCCTTTTATTTCATGTCACCGTGCGAAGTACAAACTCCGTTTTTTACTTTCTTTCTTAAATACCCAGCAGAAGACTCGGTAATAAGAGACGAGTCAAGCTTGATGCTATAGGGTCGTTTTGAAACACGGTGCTTTTTGTTCCTATAGCATAAACACTGAACAGGTCTTATCTTTGCACTTATACCGAGTGACTTTTATCGTCTCTTTTATGAGAAACGGGATGAAACGCTTGGCTTGGTGCGAGTTTTTTTAGAGTGGGCTGTTTTTTTTGTAGGGGGGAATAAGCGCTTAGGTACTTTTTTTTTGTTGGGTCACTTGGTCTGTATAGAGAGTAGCAGCAGCTTAGAGTATAAATGTATATATATATATATGTAGGGTAGGGGATATGTGGCTTGAAGATGATGAGGAATCGGGTTGGAATAAAGGAAATAGAAAGTAACGACGTTTTTAAGTAGTATTTAAACCTGCGTGACAGGTATTCATATAGCATCGGCTATTTTCCAGAGCTTGTATGCGATTTTGCTGTTTTCTTGGTAGACTTGGCGGTGTAGGCACGACGTACAAAGTAAGTAGACAGTGAATTCTGGGTCTGAAGCTAGTGTTTGTGAGTATTGTTTAGTAGCACACTGGGTCATGTATTTAAGACTGAGGTATCGTGGGTTGCACACGAGTGCACATGCGGAGGTTCGTGACAACTCCGGGTTGAATACAACTACTATTGCCATTTGCAGTGAAATTTTGGGGGGTTAGAGATGGTGAGGTGGAGTGTAGCGCAGTAGCTTGGATGGTTTTGCTACTACTGGTATGTATATAGAAGAGGGTTTGGAGGAGAGGCTGCTGCGGAAAAGAGAGGAAGATATGTGAGGAAGATGGACAAGAAGTAAGGTATTCTAGCACATTTCTCGGGTTCGGATGAGTACTTTGAGAATTACACACTACTGAAGAATTGGTTTCAAGAAACGAGGTGATTGAATTGGAAGATTGATCAGGTGCACTTGCTCCGTGTATCTCTACGTTGCTTAAGCGAAGTAGGGGGGGTCTATAGGATAAACAGAGCTAATCGTTGTTGTATATGCACGATGTCTAAAATGCCTACATATTCTTCCGCTCATATATCTTGCTTTATTATGTATGTTTGTTGCTGTCGCTAACTGACTTTAAAGTGCTGCTAGTTGTTCACATCGCTTCACCAAGTCTCTCATACTGGCTTATACGAGCTTTGATAAGTTCATACAGATTGAAAACGAATGGGTTAGAGATTTTAGTATAGGGTTTTGCTACTCACAATTGCTATCCTAGACGTTACGTCCACATCGGAAACAAAATCTCATGTTTGATTGAGACGATTGCTCATTGCTGTGTAGCAGTTAGGAGGGCAGGAAGTGGTGTTAGTTGCTTCGGGTTAGTGCTTTTGTATTGATTGGGTAAATTCTAGGTAAAATAGAATTTAAAGTGGATATATTGATGCTATCTTTGTGTTTCTTCTTATGTTAGTAGACTGGTTTGGTGCATAAGGGGGTCAAAGTGATTCGTACATGAGCGGGCAAGAATAATTTGAAGATTGTTGGCATGCGTTCATCTTGGAGGAGGAATTGAACGATTGACTTAAGGCTAAGTTCATGGTAAGTTAATCAAGAATTCCTTAGAATCCCATTGAAGTCGAGTTATATAAGCGGGGTGGAGAGTGACACTCGATCAGAATGCCATATTTTGTATGGCCTCGTTGCTTGTCGTCGAAGAGATTTGGTTGAATAATGCTTACACCTCTCGTTTTCAGCACGATATCTGGAAGAATATATACCGTCTCCATAGTTCTTTCAGGCTTTTGCTTTCAGCGCATGAGGGTATGACCCAACCCTCAAATAATTGATGTCACGTCCTGTACAACGGACCCTTCACGTCACATTACGGTCTTTGTACCCAAGAGAGCTTGAGTGAAGTATTTTTCGTGGATATTAAGAATATTGAGGAATGCGGCATAGTATGTACCCTACCCTACCGGTAGAAGGTAAGTATATAGAATTCACCGAAGCTACGAGAGCAGTGGCATGGATTGGGAGTTTGAGTACCTTGTGGAGCCGCTCACCCGATTCTGAAAACCTTCCATCGTGGTTTCCAGAGCGGTCAAACATAGTCTCTTTGTGATTTGCTGAAAAAAAGGTCACATGTGGAAGATCTATAACGGATATATGCTTGACAAAAAGAGGATGCAAAGTTACATGACTGACGGCTCGACATTACTCTAGACTTTAGGTGGCGTGATTTAAGGTGGTAAACATGTAGTCTGAGGTATGTGGCATCGGCAATGGAACCGAGATGGTTGTCACATAAGAAGTTAGTCCCAAGTTGTGCTTCTCGGACTCGCTTTAGCTAGACATCTCCGACAGTTCGAGATGAGGCAATTTTTTGTCACATCTACAGGCCATTTAAACTGGAATGGCGTAGTCGTGGAATTTGGACCATCGGTGTATCAATTCTGTGGCACGCGGACATGTTGCTTTATTGAGGTAGAGGAAGGAGTGCATGGTATGGTTAGCCTGGCGGACATGTCCCATTTGGAGTAGTATGACGAGGTTAATTCACCAAAAGAGCCTTACCATGATGCAATCTCTTTGATATGCGCCATTTCTGTTCACAAAATAAGGTTACTTTGTATTCCTTACCGAATTGGCAGCCACAGTGGTACTTTTCGAGTCTGGATAGTGAGGGAATAATGCACATCCCCCGCAGACACCTAGATGGACAGGTAAGTAGACATGATTCATGTATGATACCTCAATCATGACCCCTGACTCGAGCACGTGCCCGTGTCTGGGGTTGAAATGTCACGCCCCAATGGTGGGGCGATTGTCGTCGCGGTCCGCCAACACCAGGAACTCAGGGTTCAATGTTGATCACCGTCTTCACATGCTATCGAGTCCACGAGCCCTTAATGTGTCCTATCTATCCGATAATAGGCATTATGGGATGATTTCATCGATTCTTCCGGGTAATTCTCTTGTCTGCACACCAAAACGCTCGCCCGACTGGCAAACGGGCGGCTGGCGGAGGGGAAAGGCGAGCACGTGCTCAAGGTTGAGGTTGAGCATCAGCAACGCTGGCTGCAACTCGTCCATGTCTGCCGTTAGGCCCACTCGTTGTAGAGAATGCGGTCTTGCAGAGGCCTACGGACGATGATTACGACGCCCACGCTCCCGTTGTGACGCTCTCATTCGAGGTGAGATGACCGGCGCCATCGATTGACCTATCTGGCCAGCCAATCACGAGGGGGCAGGACACCGCGTGGTCGTGCTTGTTCAAGCTGCGACACAAAAGAGCCCACGCGACACCCCCCGACTGTGATAATGCGCGCCGTACATTGTTTTTATCGCCTTGTCCCCCCTCACAGCCACTCTCCGAGCTTCCTATTCCCCTCGATGCATCCTGGACACGTCCCGTGAGCGAGCCTCTCTCCACTCCAATCATGCCTCGCCCAAACCTCCCGCCTACTCCACAGCCGTCGACCGACATTACAGGCAAAAATGCCGCCAATGCCCCTCAATTGGAGAGCAGCTTCGACTTACCGCCTGCGGCCCTGGCTGGTAGAGGCAGTGTAGCTAGCTCCTCGGGTCCCTCCGAAAATGCCTCAGACTCCTCATACAGGCCGCCGTCGCCATCGTCCCCGGTAGCGACGTCCAAGTCGAGCCATTCGCGCAAGCGTTCCAGCAACGCAGCCCAGCACAGCGTTGTCACCAAGGACGACTATTCTCTTCCTCCTCCGCCTACTCGGTCGCGAAAGATCATCCAGATGAAGCCCAAGGATACTCAAGAGTCACCCAAGGGTTCAGTGCAATCGCAGAATGTAAAGGCGACAAGCGCAACTGCCAATGGCGGCAAGAAGAAGCAGGCGAGCAATACCACTGCCGCTGGGCGTAAAATTGCACGAAAAACGGCACATAGCTTGATTGAGCGAAGGAGACGGTCCAAGATGAATGAAGAATTCGGCGTGTTGAAAGACATGATCCCGGCTTGTAGGGGCCAGGAAATGCACAAGCTTGCCATTCTGCAGGTGTGTATTTGTATTCCATAGTATGTGTTGACATGCGCTAACAGCTCCAAGGCATCGATTGAGTACATGCGCTATCTGGAGCAGTGTGTCTCGGATCTCAAGACTGCAAACTCACGGCGCGACTCTCCATCATCCACTACATCTTCACTGCCCCCGCCGCCTATTAGACGAATTCAAGACGAGGATGAAGACGACCGGGAGCAGGACGAAGAAATGGAAGACGCTGTATCGCCTACCTACGTGGAGCAGCCCTCTCAGTCCAGGTACTCTTTCGCAAATGCCTCGCCTGCAATCTGCCCATCAGATCGAAGCGTATATACCCACTCCACCACCACATCTCCGGCGATCATGCCCCACGATCACAACGGGCACTACTCGGCAAACCCCTCCCCCGCGTTGCGACCATCCGACCCACACCATTACTCGCTTGCCCCATCGTCCAGTCGCTCCACTGTAACTTCGCCGACTATTCACCCTTCGCCTGCGTTTAGTGCTCATACGCCAACTGCCACATACTTCAGCAATCCATTTCATACCGGCCCTCCCAGTACGGGGCCAGTCGCTGCTCCGGGCTCTTCACACGGATCGGCCCATTTCTCCCTCACATCACCAGCACTCAAGCCGCAAGCCGACCGGGAAGATCAAGAAGCTACCGAAGCCCTGATGATGCTAAACACGGATCGCCGAAGTTGGAGCGGCGCAAGGGGTATGAGTGTGAAAGACCTTCTTAGCGGATAGGACTCGCTTGCACAAGATATGCAAGGCCTACCTTGATCTCCTATGTACAGGGTTAATAAAAATGGGCGGCGCCAGAATGGTTTAGGGCGGATGACTGATTGCTTGTTTGGCGCTGTTGGTATACTGTGTTTTTTTCAGCTCCTTGGAGCTTTTTTTATCCAAAGTATTGTATGTACGTTAGTGTCATGGATGTCGGATGAATATGGTCGGAGACAATGTCGGTGTGGATAGGCATGTTCCGAGCTGCACGTGGCAAAAAAGTTCAATCAACACATCTGCAACGTTTAAGGCTCCGTGAAGTGATGGGAATCGTCTGGGTCTGGGCAGATACCAAACGCTAACAGTATCGTTAGACGACTGTCATCCTAGGGTGTTGGCCTTCTAGAACCACAGAAGGTAAGCACTAAGCAACTGCCAAGCAGTAGTTGCTGCAGGCAAAACAAGCGATTCGCGGAAAAGACTATCCTCTTTTCCCCATCCATGTGGAGATGCGGTTTCCTCATGTATCGGACATGCCACAGAGCCTCGATGTTGATACTTGACATGTGTGTGTTGCAAACCAGCCTTGAGACGTGTCACGAACAACCCTGAACAAAGGGGAGAAGAGCCTTCGACACTTGACGTGCACTTTAAGTTTTATTCGCCACCTGACATGAACAGCCGCAAAGCCTTCCAGACAACAAAAAAGAAAAGGTCGAAGGGGGTGTGAGAGGGGAGTCCGTGCATACTCGTTCACGCCAAGTTTGTACTAACGTTTCTTCCTTAGCTTCACCAGTATTTCCCCCCTTCCCTTGCTCTCTCGCGATCTTGGAGCCGCCACGCTAGAGAAAAAAAACCTACGAATCAGGAAGTTTTCAATAGTTCCATCGTAATAAATATAAAAAGAAAAGGAGAGTTTGTCGAATGTATGTTCGCAAAGAAAAGAGAGTTTGGATACAAGTCTCTACTCCTCCCTTTTCTCTTTGGCGTCTTTCTCTTAGGTCCACGATACGGCGAAATAGAGCAAAAGACAATGGGAATCGGAGAAGCAGAAAGGTCTGTGTGTGTTTGTGGCTTTGCGGGCCAGGGAATAAGAAGTGTGGCACGGACATGGGCAAAATAAACCCGTGTGTTTGGGTACATTGTACTAGACAAGGTCCCCTTAAACTTTGGCTCCGCCACATCCGGGACGGTGGCCCCGTAATCGCTGGCTATGTATGGGTGGAAAGCTGGGGGAGGTGCCACCGCACAACCAGTAAGCGGGCTATTTCTAGATCTGTTGACTATTGTATGGGTGGGGTTTTTTATCCGATGGGGAATGTCGGGGTCTGGATCGTGGAGTGATGAATGGGGTTTTTGTGAATCCTTGCTCGCCACTTGTAGCGGTTGTGTGTAGCATGTCACTTGCTGTTCTAGGCCCCAGGGAACCCGTTCTTTTTCATACTAGAGTACGTTTCGTGTGTGTGACTTGGTGAGACTAGATGGGTTGTTGCTCGTGCACGAGTGCCAGCGGATTACATGGCCGTGTATCCTAGTGGTATCGTGAGCCTTTCGCCTCTCTCACTCACGGTCGGAGGTGAGACCCATTCGTTGTGAAAGTGTACGAGATCCTGGTCGTTCGTTTCTCTGCATGGATGAATATGTGGGTTGTGTCGAGATGTTGAACGTGCGTTCATGGGTTCGGTGCGTCCGTGATGATAGCTGGTTGATGCGAACGACCATGCTTCGGTGCGTCCGTGATACCAGCCTGGTTCTGGCAATACTTCCCATGTTCTCGGTACTTTCTGGGATGCTCTCTGTGAGATGGCATATTGTATACCGTGTCTTGATGCAGCAAGAAAGGCCACTGCTTGACGGGGGGGTTTGGTTACCATATAAAATGGTCTTGACACTGAGAATACATTGCTTTTCTATTCTTCACTGCATCTTTCACTGCTTGTGACTGTTGTTTCAAAGCAATTGTGCCAAGAAGCTTGTTTCCAAAAGATTTGATACCCAAAATACCGTAGCGAGAGCTATAGTTGGGGCTGTCGAGATGGCTGCTTTACCAGAAGAGAATCGACCACACTCTAGCAGTGGCTCAGATACAGCGGTATCGTCGACATATAGTTCGGATACGTACATCTCGGACTCGGAGAGGGAAGCTGAAGTGACCGAAAAGGTATGCGGACCACCCAAGATCCATCAATTAGTACTTCAGTGCCAGCATGACGAAGATTGGATATCTTTATCCAAATTCGCTATCAGCCATCTCTCCAAAGCAAAATAGAGCTAATAAATACCCCAGGAAGTTCAGCAAGTCGAAAGCGATGCAAGCAAAGACATTGAAAAAGGGTCCTCACAAGAGGTGGACATTACGCAAAACGAAATCTTCATTGAAAAGTACCCTCTCTCAGACCTCGACAACAACCTCGTCGGCTGGGACTTCCAAGACGACCCTAAGAATCCCCGAAACTTCTCCACGGGAAAGAAGTGGCTGCTACTAATCCTAGTAACATGCTTAACAACCCTCAGCCCCATTTCCTCATCTATTCTCGCACCTGCCACACCCTTCATCGACGCAGAATTCGGCAACACATCACAGATACTAGCCTCTCTGACCGTCAGTGTGTACGTTCTCGGATTCTCAGTCGGCGTCTTATCCCTCAGCCCGCTCTCCGAGCTCTACGGACGCTACTGGGTGCTCAACTGCTCGAGCGTCGCCTGGTGCGGCTTTACCTTGGGATGCGCACTCGCACCAAATCTCAGTAGTCTCATCGCCATGCGGTTTCTCGCCGGTGTAGGTGGGAGTCCGTGTCTCACCATTGGGACGGGTGTTATTGCGGATGTCTTTGTGACTGCGAAGCGCGGACTCGCGGTATCCATTTTATCCCTGGCTATCCTCTTTGGCCCGATTATCGGTCCCATCTGCGGAGGCTTCATTGCCCAGTGCATCGGGTGGCGCTGGAACATGTGGATTATTCTCATTGCGGGATGCGTCTTGACGGGCAGTCTCTTCGCTTTCAGCTCTGAGACGTACCACCCTATTCTCCTGCAGCGCAAGACGCTGCGGCTCCGGAAAGAGCTGAATCGGCCTGAGCTCCAGAATATCATGATGTACAAGAAGGGTGTGGAAGTAATGAGTGTCAAGCGCAGTCTTTGCAACAGCGTCACCCGCACGGTGCAGATGCTTGTCAAGTCACCGATTGTGCTATTCTGCTCCCTCTACATATCTTTTGTATTCGGCCTCCTCATGATGCTCTTCACGAGTCTCACTCCCGTCTTCATCGATACATATGGCTGGTCTCCTGAAATGACGGGTCTCGCATACCTGGGCATCGGCGTCGGAAATTGCTTTGGTGTCGCATTCGTTGCTAGGACTAGCGACGCAACGATTATCCGGCTTACGAAGAAGAATAAGGGCGTTTACGAGCCGGAAATGCGGTTGCCGGCTGGTGTATTCTTTGGTCTTATGATCCCAATATCGTTCTTCTTGTATGATTCTCTTTGCTCACGTCTCGATTCGAATACTAACATATATACATAGGCATGGCTGGACGGCTCAATATCACGTCCACTGGATCGTTCCAATTGCATCACTCATCCCATTCGGTTTCGGTCTCATGGGTCTCTACGCTCCACTTCAAACCTACATGATTGACTGTTTTCCACAGTACGCTGCGTCGGCTGTGGCCGCTATGTCGTTTCTCCGCTGTCTCATGGGTGCTGTCCTGCCGCTCAGCGGGCCGCTAATGTACGAGAAGTTGGGTCTGGGATGGAGAAATAGCATATTGGGGTTTATTGCTGTAGCATTTATCCCCATCCCTGCGCTGCTATATCGATATGGCAAGGTGGTACGGGAGAGGTATCCTGTAAAGTTTTGATTTTAAGGAAAGTAATTGATAGCCAATGATAACAAAATAGACATTTGGATAGAGGGGCGTATTAGACGTTTTTCTCCATTACTTCGTCGGTATGAGCTTTATAGATTGGAAGTAAAATGATGAACTGGAATGCATTTATTGGTATGACAACGGTATGGAGAGTGCTATGAATATTTGCTATACGTGTATACATCAACCTTGGAGTGCAAGTTGTGCTCGTTGGGCAATTGTTCCATGAGTGCATTGTGTCGTGTCAACACTAGTTTCGACAAGGTGCTCATTAAGGTGCTAGTTCTCTGCAATTGGTGCTGACTGAAAGGCGTACTCTTCCTGAAAGGCTGAACTTAAACCAGCACTTTGTGTGATACCTCCGCTGCTACATATCGATGCTGATTTCATGCCTGCCGTAATATTTGATTTACTGAATTCAAATTAGAAAAGCAGCCTCATTTTGATATTGAGCTAAAGTGACATTAAGCTCGTAAACAGGGATGATACAAGAGTCATCAGAGTATGCAATAAATAGATGTCACTCGGACATGGTGAAATGTCATCATGGACAGTGCGCCCCCATGTTGCGGAGCGGACCACCGAGCCTGGTCCGTGCACTGAAACTCAAGCTCCGACGACTTCGTGATGTCGCAGTCTCCACTCGACACTTCATCATGGCCGAGTATTGGAAGTCAACAGTGAGTATAACAAAACCATCTTACTTGTATATCGGCGACTAACAATATTGTAGCCAAAATACTGGTGCAAGTTCTGTTCCACTTATGTAAAAGACACAAAGTTTGAACGCGCGCAGCACGAAGCGACCGGCCGCCACCAAGGCAACATCCAGCGCAGTCTCAAAGGACTACATCGCGAGCAGGAAAATGAGAAGCGCAACCAAGCGCGCGCGCAGGCTGAAGTCGCGCGGCTGAATGGTTTGGTATCTTCTTCATCGGGCCCCTCGGTCGCGACTGGCGTAGGCGGCAAGCCCACGTTCGAGAAGCGACCGGAGAAGAAGGCAACGTTAGAAGACAGAAAAAGACAATGGGAGGAACTGGCGGCTATGGGTGTTGCGATACCTACAGCCGCTCGTGGTGACCTAGCGATGGCGGGAGAGTGGAAGACAGTATCGGAGGAAGTGGTTGGAGAAGTGAATGAGGACGGTGAATTTAAGGCGACATCTCTAAACAAGGGTGTACGAAAGAGACAGCTCGATGAGGACGAAGAAGAGCAAAAGGCCGCTGGAGAGCTGATCACTAAGAAAAAAGGCTGGGGAAACACTTTCAAGAACTTTCCAGGCAGCAAGGGAGGCGATGACGATATTGAGAGTTTGTTTGGAAAGAGGGAGAAGTCAGGTGTGGAGGCACAGCCTGAGGTGAAGAAGGAGGAGCCAGATGATGGTGTGAAAGCAGAGGTGGAAGATGATGCTGACACGAAAACACTAAAGGACATACCTACCGCAGAAGAGGCCGCAGCCAAAGCTGCTGAAGTGGTAGTCAAGAAGGAGGAGGGGGATGCGCCGGCAGTACCAGCTGTTGTCTTCAAGAAGAGGAAGAAGGCGAAATGAAGGCCTTGGCCATCAACCTGTAGTGCAGGCTGATGGGTCAAAGTTGGGTCCCCTACTGTAGCTGGCATAAGCCCTGTACGTTGCACGCTCAGTTTCTCTTAGAGCGCCTAATGATCATGATACAAGGGGCGCGCGTTCCACAGGGATATGGACGGGAAGTACTGGCTTCTCATATGCTATGGGAAATGTGGGCGACGAAACCATAGATATGGTAAGAGGATTGGGTTGGGCCGCGAGAGAAAGCGTCTGGGGGTGGTGTCGCTTGCTTGGCATCAAGACCAGAACGTACGATGGCCAATAAGACGATTGGAGAAGGAGAGCGTACATGTCGCGCTCAGCCGAGGAACGTGTACCTATAAGACCTTGAGATAGGCATGGTAGTCATGGTATTACATAGTTTGTACAATATCCAGCGCTAGTACAAATATGATGGTCTACTATTGCAACTTTCCCGCCGCTCGTTTAGTTTAACACCCGCTTTTCGATCGACGCATGCACCTAAACCTTAAACCCCTGCCCAAACGTCTGCCAAGTAGCGTCGACTGCGAGTTCGCGTCGCCAGCGCTAGACAACTGTCGCGGTCCACCACCACGCCCTCGCTGTCCGCATCATATCTTTTCATGGTCGCGTAGGAGCATGCCCGAGCTGTCAGCAATCTTGACGCGACCATGCATCTCATCAAGCCACAGTGGTTGACACATCCCGGTGCGTCCATCTCTGCCCATGCTCGCTGTTGTGCACTTCGCATTCTGCTCTTATCTTGCTGACATTGGCTCTCATTCCAGGTGAACAGAAGGACTTTGAAGTATACAGCTGCCACGTCTCCCCCGATGGGTCGCGCCTGGCTACTGCTGCCGGAGGTTCGTTCATCCATCCCCCGGCCTAACCTACGCGATGCGCTGCTCTCCAACACACAGCTAACATACACATCACGTAGATGGATACGTACGCGTGTGGTCTACCGAAGCCATCCTCAAATCCAACGATCCCACATATACCAAGCCCAAGCAGCTCGCGGCCGTAAGCCATCATTCAGGCACCATCCATGCCGTTCGCTTCTCATCCAACGGCAAATACTTGGCATCCGGCGCAGACGACAAGATAGTATGTGTCTATGCGCTTGATAAGAATGCGCCCACACACGCGGCATTCGGTGGGTACACATGGCAGACAGGAGAGGAGCAATTGCTGATGGACTCGCAGGATCAAACGAACCCCCGCCCGTTGAGAACTGGCGCGTCATCCGCCGCCTCATAGGACACGATAACGACGTGCAGGATCTGGGCTGGTCATTCGATTCCTCGATATTAGTCTCCGTGGGGCTGGACTCCAAGGTGGTTGTCTGGTCAGGCCATTCGTTCGAGAAGCTCAAGACGCTATCCAACCATCAAAGTCACGTCAAGGGCATAACATTCGACCCGGCTAATAAGTACTTTGCGACTGCAAGCGACGACCGAACTATCAAAATCTACCGATTCAACTCCCCGCCGCCCAATGCATCTCAGCAGGACCAGGTCAACAACTTTGTCTTGGACCATACAATTACCGCCCCCTTTCAAACCTCCCCTCTTACCACATACTTTCGCCGATGCTCGTGGTCGCCAGACGGTGCACATATTGCCGCCGCGAACGCTACAAACGGACCGGTCAGCTCAGTCGCCATTCTTTCGCGTGGATCGTGGGATGGAGATATTAGTCTTGTTGGCCATGAAGGGCCTGTCGAGGTCACTTCGTTCTCCCCACGATTGTTCTACAGGGATCCGCCACGCCCAGAAAAAGATGGAACCATCACACAACCGACCGTGACCATTGTCGCATGCGCCGGGCAGGATAAATGCCTGAGTGTTTGGAATACGAGCTTTCCCAGGCCATTCATGATTTCGCAGGAGCTGGCAGGAAAGTCGATATCTGACTTGGCATGGTCACCCGACGGAGAGACACTGTACGCGACTAGCTTAGACGGCAGCATCATGACACTCGTATTTGAGACGGGCGAGCTTGGATATCCTGCCACGCTTGCAGAGAATGAGAAGACGCTTGCCAAGTTTGGTGCTGGTAGAAGAGTCGGTATCATTGAGGGTACAGATGCGCTACTCCTAGAAGAGAGCAGCAAGAGCGGGGAATTGAAAGGTGTTCAGGGCAGGATGGGTGCATTGATGGGTGATGGCGGTGCAGTCCAACCTCCTACAATCACAAACGGAACGAATGGCACTACCCCCTCGACGACGACAACGACAACCCAGACCAACGGATCCTCCGCCGCCGCCACTACCCCAGCGCAACCGCCAGCCCCCGTTGAGCCCCCTCCGGATCAGAGAGTAGAAAAGCTAAAGCAACGAGTGACAGTCACAAAAGATGGAAAGAAGCGAATAGCGCCAATGTTGATGTCATCTTCGTCAGGTGTGGGGGAGTCTTCCTTGCCAAAGACACAGCTCCTCTCCGCGACAACAACATCTGGTGGTAGGAGTGACAACCCACACAACATCCTCGATCTATCAAAACCGTACGATGGGTTCCCGAAAGGCGGCCTTGCTACTTTGCTTATTGGTAACAAGAGAAAGTTTGCTGAGATTGAAGGAGACGAAGATAAGCAGGTCGAACGGAGATTGGCTGCTTCTGTAAACCCCGGAGGTGCTGCGATAGTACTCAATAGCGAGAATGGCCTCATTCCACCTGCTGCTGCGCCGCCAAAGAACAACGAAGCGCATGATCCACCCAAAGTACTCAGGCCAGCTATTGTCAACCCATCGCTTAGTTTGGCCCAGGTGCGATTGGCGGTGCCGAAAGTCAGGAGTGTCATCGTGCGAACTATGGATGGCAGTGAGCCACTGCAGAGTGGTGTCGATGCCAACACGGGCAAAGCAGATATACCAGACACTGTCATACTGGAAGCACGCAACGCCAGCGGTCCATCGCGGACTGGACGACCGCAAGATCATGATCCAACAAGATTGACCTGTACTAGTAAAGGACAGTCACTATGGCAGGACTTTTTGCCAAAAGCTGTGTTGCTGGTAACTGGCAACACAAACTTTTTCGCTGCAGCATGCGAGGATGGTTCGGTGTACGCATGGACACCCGCAGGCCGGCGGACACTAAACGCCATGATTCTCGAGGCTCAACCTGTCATCATGGACTGTCGAGGCTGGTGGCTAATGTGTATAACAGCAGTTGGCATGTGCTACATCTGGAACCTGAAGAGCATGTCCTCGCCTCACCCACCTGTTTCACTGGCCCCTATCCTCGACATAGCAGCGTATGCCCAAGGACCGCACCTTACTCGATCACCCGGTATCGTGTTTGCACGCTTGAATTCAGCTGGTCGGATAACGGTGGCCATGTCTAACGGTGAAGGATACGCATATAATCCCGATATGTACATCTGGCAGCGCTTGTCGGAGCCATGGTGGGGCGTTACCAGTCAGTACTGGAATTCTACGGACTCTTCCGTTGGCAACATCCGCTCGTCGCAAGACAAGGCCGTGGTAAAAGAAAAGGACGACCAGGTTTCTCCAGAAAATATTTCAGCAGGTATCATACCCGCTCTCGAGCGCAACACGACGAACCAATCCCTGCTACAAGGTCGCGCCTTCCACCTCCAGCGACTGATCAAGATACTGGTCTCCGCAGAAGGCTACGAGACGTTTGAGAGCAGTGCCAGTGTAGCACATCTTGAGAACCGTGTCGCTGCCGCCCGTACCTTGGGCGCAAAGGAAGAGTATAAGATCTACTTTACCATGTATGTCAAGCGACTTGGCGCCGAAGGCCTCAAGGGCAAGATTGAAGAGCTGCTGCGAGGTCTGATGGGCAATCTTATTACCGCTGGCGACGAGGATGGCGATGACAACAACGATGAAGAACAACAAGGCGCCAACGAAGCGACCAAGGAGCCCTCTGGAATTTGCGGCTGGAAGAAAGAGGACTTGTTGAAGGAAGCTGTTTTGATTCTTGGTAAGTTTTCTTCTTTGCGATTATGTTTCTGGATATACTCCAGATACAAAAATGCACCCACTTGCTAACACTCATGATCCAGGTAAACACCGCGATCTACAGCGCATTACCGTACCGTACGCGCGTCTCCTTGACATTGTAACCGAGGGTCAGCGCCAGGACGATCAAGCTATGATTACGGATATGTAGTATATACCCTCTCCCTATTGTTCCTTTTTTGGGGTTGTTTCCAAACACTCTCTGTGTCTATCTCTCTCTTACCATCTAACTGTCCATCCTTTCACCATTTCCTTTTACCTTCTACTTTGTATTAGACACAGAAGCAGATCAAAAACCGTAGCTTGGTAGCTGGCCTTGGACATTATTTTTTAAGTCTTGGTCTCTAGAGCACATGCAGAGACAGGACACAGCAGGTCCTTGGTAATAGGAACATGGGCGGGGGCGTACTTTGGATTTGTTTGTGGGCTTGGGCGGCTTTTTTATGCGCAGTTACCTTTTTGCTCATAAGGCGATTTGCTTTTTTTCATATTGTGCTAGATTTTTTGAGCCCAAAGTGTACGTGTGTAATTGTAAATTATCTTGCCCCCAACTGAATAAAGGTGGGGGAGATGAGCGTGGAGGTAGTTTTTGCTTTTTTGAATAAAGAAAAAAGAAAGATGATTTGTAGTGTAGGCTGGGGATGGGGGTTGGGGGATGGAGAGATCACACACAGATCTGAGATGTGGATAGCACTTTAGCTGAGTGAATACAGCAGTAGCATCTAAATCCTTTCAACTGAAATTCACACGAAGTTTTGAATGGGAGATGTGAGTTAATACTGGTATCATCACGTGGACCCTATCTTATAAAATCATAAAATAGAGCAGAGAGTTCATGATATTATTGTTTATCCTCTTATCAACCCCGAGACAAAAATAAACTAAAAAATATTATTCTATAGAATGATTTTTCAGGGTTCGAGCAAAGGTGTCGCTGACACTCACCCGAACCCTTTTATTTTGACTGCAAAGTCGATTTTTTTAATACCTGATTGCGGCAGGTTGGAGTGTGGCCTGCCAATCTTTTCTGAGACAATTGATATGGTGCGCTATATAGCCAACAGAGACAAAATTTTCAAGTCACAGAATTAGCTCTTGGGAGCTGATTTTCGAACTGAGTTAAAGGGTACTAACGTCTACAACATGTGTGACTGAAACACCAAGACGACCCCCGCTAAGCTTTGTTAGTTCTAGAATTTGTCAAAGGTAATGCATCACAAGTGGGGGGGAGGGGACCAGAGTCGTTTGTGAGTTAGCAGGATAATAGAAAGGAGATAATGTTTTGCATACCACTTAAGAAAAAGAGTGTATATAAACATATCATCTCCGTATGCTCTACAAATTCCAAACACAATTCAATCCATTCTACCATCCTAACCAAAAATACCCGCCTTTTTTAACTATTCCACACGAATAACAATCTCTCCAAGATGCATCCTCAAACCTTTCTCGCATGCCTCCTCATCAGCTTCGCAACTGCCGCTCCTGCTCTCGATGCTCTTGAAGGCCAAGCAGTCGAGGCGCGCCAGAATACCATTACACCAACGGTATGCGGAACTTGCTGTACACCGGATGGTACCCGACGACAGAATACGTGCTGCACCAATGCCCCTGGGACGATTATAAGCTGTATTCCTCAGTGCACTTCTGGTCAGGTAAGCTTTTTTTTGATTCATGTCGTTAAGAAAAGAAAAAGAAAAAATAAAGCTAATGTACGCGAAAAAAAATACAGAGACTCTGCTAAAGTGGTAAAACGAGCTGGGCATGAATCTCA
This sequence comes from Bipolaris victoriae FI3, assembly GCF_000527765.1. Taxonomy (NCBI): domain Eukaryota; kingdom Fungi; phylum Ascomycota; class Dothideomycetes; order Pleosporales; family Pleosporaceae; genus Bipolaris; species Bipolaris victoriae. The sequence continues at coordinate 32,667 of NW_014575360.1, read as the reverse complement.
ACATGAATCCGGTGGTGTCTTTGTTAAGCGCCCACCAGAAAGATATCATGTATAGGTCACGTGGGTTTACTTATGCAGGAAGATGGGGGACGGGGGACGGGGGGGGGGGGGGTTTCAAGTTTTGGTGCCGAAGAAGCTTTCTTGTCATCTCCTCTTTTCTTTTACTACTGCACTCAGAAATTCTGAGCCCAAAAAAAGCTACTTTATCTAGCTTACGACAGGAGAGAAACTACATGGTGAATATAATCATTGTCACTACGTCTTTGTTGGTCTCTTTGTATATAACCAGAGAGAAGTGCAGAGGACCCTTATTTCCCACCCTTGTTTTACGCTGCCCGTCCACATTGTCTCATTTGTGGTCGTAGTGGTTTGATGTGCTTGGAGACTTGGCATGGTAACTGACGCTATTGGAAATTGTTGCAGATTGCGCAGCTGTCGGAAGCGTGATCTGTGTTAGTGACACTTACGTACCGAGTGACCTTAGGTTGACCGATAGCCTCTATATAGTTTGAAGGTGATTTTGAAATTGGGTTTGGAATCTTAGTCACTGGCGATTGGAAGTAGAGTGCCGTCTCTTAGTTGAGTGTGTACAGGTCGCTTTGCAGAACGTCGCTAAACATATCACAACCCGAATCGCATACGACGCGACACTCAATGCCTTCATGATAAGACTTGCAGTTTGCCTCATGTTGATTTTTTTTATCAGCTGTATTCTTTGGATTGAGGCATAAGAAATTGTCACTGATTTTTTTGTTGTGTAATCTCTTAGAATTATACTCATGTATTCTTGAATATATTGTTTAACATTATTCCATACTCTCTTTTCTTCGAGACATCGTCAAGTAGTATACTAGGATGGTATTGTACTACTTAAGCAAGTCTTCGCAATCTACTCTATAAGATCTTATTACGACTGTGTTAGTTATCTCATGTCCCCATATAAAACCGAAGTATACTGTGGTGTTGTGATGCATGATCAGGCTATAGATATATATTGGGATTTATTTTTGGAGTAGATATACTACCTGCTTCACTCAAGACACCATAGCGATTGGGCCTCAGCTTTGTTCTGCCAGCTCGATTACGGGTTGCCCGTCGATATTTGAGCTCGATCTTGCATCATGCCATGAGACTTTGGATGAGGATCTAACATAAAGCTCCAAGAGGAACAATATCGTGCAACACACACATATGTATCGAATACTCCAATGCAGAAACTATTTGGACTGGCTCAAGTCATGGAATGTATGCATCGAGCACCCAGGCATATGGAAGTGATGATATTCTGAGATATGCGTAACAGCTTGATGTGCAGACGACGACTTCGTCCATGTTTTACCTCAACCTCTCCACCTGCTGGAACAGTTGATGCATTGTATCATGTGTGAGAAACACTGGATATCTTGATGCCTTTTGTGCATATTCTCGCTGACTCCATTGCACATGTGAGCGGCCTCGCCTTCTCCTTTATCAATGGAAGACAGGTCCTTGGATAGGAAGACCGAACATGTGAACTTTTTGATACACGGACATGACTAGATGCTATCAAGCAACCCGATTATTGCATGTCATCCAATAGGTGGACAAAATCATTCCCAAAACAAAGCTGCATGCACAAATTCCCTACACAATGCAATTATGCTTGCACTCAACCACAACACCCACTCTTTTCCATCATCAACTGAGGTACGCCGATTTTGCACCCAAGACCAACCAACCACACTATCCAAATGCGACAATTCCTCGGTACGCTCAGCGCAGCATCTCGGAGCTCAGAGTCGGAGCAGGACACAGTGTGGCACGTGAGTTTGCAATTGGCAAACTCTTCGCATGGGCGGCTGCAGAGTCTGCACTGCAAACGGGTCGAGTGGAGTTCATCCTCACCTTCACCACTCTTTCATACCAATTCATGACCAATCACTCACGCTCACCCGCGGTCAAGAGTCGGCAAAACAGTGGGCCGCCAGTCTTGGCAAACAAATTTTCGCTGATCTTCACTCACCGTGCACGAGCCTCTTCGACGCACGAGCCACCAGCGCGAGCTTAAATACTGCACTTCGCCTATCATTTGCAAGTCAGACCATGTTCGCATTTCCCCCTCCCCCCCTACATTTTACAACCACTAACAACGCCGCAGACTTCATAGAATCATTTCTAATAGTATGCATCTCTCTCTGAGTTACTCTAAGTAGCCACAGAATCTCCAACCTGGTTGATGACTGAGAGCCTCGATGTCCCGGAGTGAGGCCTTGTTTACGATTGCTTCGGCAAGCGTGGCGATGATCTTCAGCTGACTGGCTGTGTACTTCGGTCACACTGGAAAGCAGGACGTTGATGGCAATCTGACAGGCTTTTTGTTTTTTCATTGATGCTTCTGGGCTAGTCCAGTTCATTGAGGAAGGAACACATGGCGATGGCGATGGAATACTTGTGGAAAACAACGCGTAGAAATATTACGGTACAGCTCTATCAACAATGCCCTGCTCGCCGTGCTTGCGCATCCAATCTAGTATGCTGCAACGTGCATGGTTCAGCACCACGCGTATTTCTCGTTGGCTACCCAGTCCATCTTATCCGCTACCGGGCCTTGGTGCTCCGGAAACCACCTGAGGCTTGGGACACTATCGACGTCCCTATGAACAACATTGGCACTTGGATGCAGCTTCCTCGCAGCTGCAAGCGCCGTGGCTGAAGGCGACCACATCTCTACCTTCTCCATCTTCCACTCCTCTGCTTCTCGCTGCGCCATGGCCAGCAAGGCTGCAACGGCATCTTCGTGGCTATCATCTCGAGCTGTACCATTGCCATGGCTCGACGAACCCTCCCAACCACCATCTTCAATCACCAATCGCAGAATGTACAGCGTGTTGCCCTTTGTATCTGCCGGGTCCTGATTATACCACATGCGCGTCCAGTAGCACCATACGCGCTTGCCCTTTTCCGTGCCTACAACGGCGCCCTTGATCTGGGGCTTCTTGCTATGAAGCTCATTCCCCACAAATTCTTCGCGCGCATGGTGCCAGCGGATCGTCTCGATATTGGGAATCAGAGCGACAGCTGCATTACTTCCTTTTGGCCGCGACTCTAGGTCTCGGCGGACAAGAGCCACGTCAGTCTCGCACAGGTCTTGCAGATCTTGTGCATAGAGCGGTCGCGCTGTGGGCAGGCTGCTGGTGCCTTGGCTAACGGTACCGGGAATGGAGACGTGCGATGATGAGAAGGGCTCCCAGCCAAAGGTGTTGTAGAATTTCTACCGTCGTTAGCTGCTGACGAGTTTGCCTAGCAACAAGTACACTCACCTTTCCGATATCCGAATAGAGTACCGAGAACAAGCACTCTGTGCCGTCTTCTGTCTGATATGTTTTCAATATCTCACCCAGCTCGGTCATCATCCTCTGTGCATAACCACGCTTTCGCAGGTGGTTGGCGCAGAACACGCTTCCGACACCGTGACAGATGACTTCCTTGAGCGTGCCCTCTTGCCATACCCACGCCTTCTTTCGGTATGTTTCACAACTCGCCAGTGGTAACCTGGTCCGCGACTGTGGATCGAGCGGATTGTTGGGCAATGAAGTGTCGACTAGGATCCAGTACGAGAGGCCGCCATCACGCGTCATCTCAGTCGCCGCGAGGACATCTTCACGGCGGAGATAGGCTGGCACCTTGAGAGCACCGCACCATTCTTCCGCGTTGAGCTTGAATTGGAGCAATTTCTCCGCATCACTAGGGTGGACGAGTGCCAGGGAGGGAGAGTCGCTTTTGGGGAGGTTATCGGTGATGGCCATGGTTGCTAGTATATTGTTTTGCAAAAAGGACCGAGTTGTGATATGGCCTTGTTCTTTATAACCTTCACTCGTCCAGCTTCCGCTGCCTACTTGTCAAGCTGTCGTAGGGCGTCGTAGGCATGCACTCGGCCCAGTTCCCATGCACGCTCGAAGCAGGGACGATACCGTACGGAGTAAGCAGTGGGCCCCCGGGTGCGACAGATTGGCTATGTCGGTATCAAATGACGGAGTGCTAGGCAGGAAAAGGAACTCGTTGTCGGTGGGTCTCTGTTTAGTCCAGAACACCCCGCGTCCCCGTGGCTCCATTCCGCCTTGCTTCTCCGTGCAAACTTATAGCCAACCCCGGATTCTCACAAAGACACTCGGACGGGTACGTGACGTTGGGCGGCCCGTTGTATGCCGTGGCAAAGCGAGTTCGGATGTCACTGCTTGCCATGGGTCATGTGCAGCCGTCCGATTGGCGAGTAGCATCGCATCTTGCATGGAGCCGGTCGTCTGCTCACCGAGAGTTACGGGCTAGTGTCCGCATTCATTGTTTATTCATTACCATCATGGCCATGACTGGCAGTTGAGCATTGCTTCTCATCGGTCCAGTACAACGCGAGCGCAGGCTTGTGACAATGCCTCGTCATTAGCGGCAGTTCAGCCTCGCTAGCCTACTACTGTGCCAGCCTCAAACCATCTGCGCCATCGCCAAACCAAAACCGCCGTCTCTTGACCATCACCGTTGTACCATTGCTCAAAGTCGGCATGTTTTGTCTGTCGCGCTGAGCGCTGGCTGTGCTGTAATAGCCGTGCATTCAAATGTGCTGTCGTGGCACGTAGCTCTTGCTTCAACTCACCTTTCGGTGGTACCATTGCCCGCTTCCGCTGTCCCTTCCGCGATAGCCCCCCTAACCCCAGGCCAGCTTACATCTAGAATATTCGCACCACTGCACACTGCATCTCAACCCGAACCTTGCGCTCGCTCTCGTCGTTTTTTTCTTTTTTTTTCTTCTTCCTCACATTCACTGCACACTGGCTGTGGAAGACGCTGAGGGTCGCCAAGGTGCCTGACAAAGGCGTCCGACAAGGCTGCCTCCAAGTGAAATTGAACTGGTCTTGTTCACGTAAACGCTACGCACATATGCCCCTCGCGGTCATTTCCCTTCACCAGACCACGTAGATAAGTACATATCAATGTCTATCACTTGGTCCTCTCCTGAGACCTTATACACGGATTCGCTGTCGCTCAATCTGAGCACTGCTCTGGTAACTACACATTGCGAGTTCAGCCTTTAGATCCACCACCACATCACCCAATCTCTCCTATATGCGAAAAAAAAACCAGACTCCTTTGAGATTTGAGATTTGAGATTTCAATGGCTCCACCTGGTTTTCGCATGAGTCGAGAAATCGTCGTCCTCTCTGATAGTGAAACAGAAGATGAGGACCACACAAAGCAGGAGTCGGGGGATCTCATTGCAAGACCGACGGCAGGGCCCGCGCAGAACAACCCGCACATTGACGGAAATATTGCAGAACCCCGTGGAGGCGTACCAGTCATTGATCCCGAGATGATCGACTTGACTGCCATCCCAGATATTGATGTTCCGCCGTCAGATCCCGTCGGGTTACAGGGCAATGTACCGCAGCCCGATGGCCAAGCTTCTGACCAGAATGAACATAGCCGTATGCTTACCGAGACTGCCTATCTGCAAATGATTCTCGGCGTATTACCGGACATTTCGGTTGAGTATGTGCTCAAGCTCATCAAGGAGAAGACAACAGACGCCACACGAACAACGGCCCGATGCGAGCATCTCATCGCCGAGCTTCTAGAAGGCGAACCATACCCAAAAGAAGCAAATGAAAAGAAGAGAAAGCGAGAAGACGACGCCGATCATGAGCTGAGCAGCTATGAAAAAGGCGAGCGTGACCCACAGGCTCATGGTTATGAGCACGACGCGTAAGTACCCATTCACAGCTGCTTTAGTGCAAGTAGTATGCATACCTACATGTAAGATCCGATTCAAGAAGTGCGACGTTGCTTCTAGACAGGGCTTCAAGCGCGCTTTTTGTAGCAATACATGGAATCATGAAATAATCACTGTAGACACTGCACTCTAGTCATGGAACAGCGCAAGACTGGCACTTTGAAGAGAGAAGAAGCAGTGCTTTGATAGCGCAATGCTACTTCGTTGCTTCGTCATACTGACAACACACTCTGCAGCATAGAGCTCCTCAAGGATGAATTTCCCAACGTACCTGTACGACATATTACGATCGTTTTGCAAGAAAAAAAGACACTTTACAAAGCTTACTTAGTTATCGAGAAACAAGTGCGCGACTACGGACTCATTGCTGGGCCATTTACTAGAATCACCAAATCCCGTAGCAAGCGCGGCACCGAATTTATGTTGATCGAGAAGGGCAGCCAACTACCCAAGGAACTTCACGCAGCAAAGAAGAAGATTGAGTTTGAAGCTGGTGAGTGCTTTTTGCAAAACCAACCAACAAGTAGATCATGCCTAGGAGTAAAATCACAAATGTTTAGTTCCTGGTGTGGTGTCCAAGACCATATTCTCTGGCTAACAACTGCCAGCAAAACGCCGCAAAGTACAGGAAGCAGAACAGGCGGAAGAGGCCAACCTACTCGACGCACAGATGAACAACCTGATGGGCGAGTGCGCGTGCTGTTTCGACGATGTACCTCTGAACCGCATGATCGGCTGCAGTGGCGACATGGTGCACTTTTATTGCAAAAGGTGCGTATGTCGACAGATCGAAACGCAAATGGGACAATCGCGTTGTAGACCAAATTGCTTTGGGGTCGATGACTGCGACGGGACTTTCTTACGCAGGCAATTACAAGATGTGTTGAGCGAAAAGACATTTGAACGACTAGAGCACATGCAGCAGATGGAAGACCTGAAAGCGGCCGGCCTGGACTTTCTTTCTGAATGTCCGTTTTGCGATTTCAAAATGGAATGTCCGCCCGTTGACGTCGACAAGGAGTTTCGTTGCCAAAACACCAAGTGTGGAAAGACAAGCTGCCGCCTCTGCCAAAAGGAATCCCATATCCCACTCACTTGCGACGAGTTCAAGAAAGACGGTCAGATTACGCTAAGACACATAGTTGAAGAAGCCATGTCGGCAGCCTTGATCCGTCATTGCAACAGGTGCAAGCATCCATTTATCAAGGAACAAGGGTGTAACAAGATGACGTGCACGCATTGTAGGAATCTGCAGTGGTGAGTTGGAGCTCTGGATTCTCAACAAGAACGTACTGACATTGCTTCAGCTACGTTTGCTCTCAAAACGTGACCGACTATAGACACTTTGGTGATGGCCAGACAGGCAAGTGTCCTCTGCATGAAAATGTCGAAGAACGTCATGAACAGGAAGTCAAAAGAGCAGCTGACGAAGCTATGGCCAAAGTCCGAGCTGAAAATCCAGGCTTTTCAGATGCAGATCTCATGATCAAGGTATCCGACCAGGTCAAGCAAGCAGAGGAGACACGCAGAGGTCGAGTGCGAGCCGAGGCACACGCATTTCCTTATCATATGGTTGGTGACCAGCTCCACCGTGTTCCACGTGCTGGTCAAGCAGGTGCACCGCGACCTCTAGTTCCAGTCCAACAGATACCTCCACCACAGCCAGCACCTCAGTACGTACACCCCCGCCCACCCGTTTTCCATGCTCCTATTATTCGACAGCCGGAACAGCCAATTCCATATCAACCCATCAACTTCTACGGTGCTGTTCCACCGCGGCAACCATATGAATTTCAGTTCTACCACCCTTTCTTACCACAGTGTCGGCGCTGTCATCTGAATCATCCCCCTGACCAGCATTGTTAGACCTCAAGCTTACGTTGCCCTTCGGAACTTGTTACACGATCGTGTCGTTCCGGATGCAGTTGGGCATGTCCAACCAGGATACGATATAGCTCGTTTGCAGGCACATATATATGAGCTTCGTCGGGCGACCGAACTAGCGCGACGGGCACATGCGGTCGAGTTGAACGATTTCATGGAGCAGTTGGCGCAGAGGCGCCGCAGAGCATCTCTTGAAGGAAATGCGCGGAGATAGCATGGTTTGCGATGCGGGATACTTTTTTTTTAATTTGCATTGGGGGATATTTTCAGTATACCGATTAGCAGCATAGTTTATTTGAGTTTGAACCTACATAGCATCAATACTCAACACTTACACATTGCTTCTTACTAACCGCACTACATTACCTGAACATCCATTTTCTTGTTGCCAATAGCCTCTATCATGCTGCAGCAAAACCCATGCCACGTGATCCAGCAAAAATAATCCAAAAGATGCAAAAACATACGACAGCGGGGATTCGCTAGTGGTCACCCACCTAACTACTAATCCGCCGGTAAACTGCTTATATATGCCAGATCGGACGGGATGGCTAGCTCTCAGTTTCCAATGGTCGTATGTGCCAGAAAAAATAGGATAGGTTTATCTTATTTGCGAGTAACTCGTTTTTCTGTACTTGGGAAACCAATTTCCACCAAGACTACTAGCTCACAGCTAGCTCCTAGTACAACTTCGCACAAATCGAGTAGCCATGTAGTATACAAGGTTCTGTAGACGTTTAGCCATTCACGAGAGAGAAACGGAGAAACTTCAAATTCGAAAAAAACAGCATGAATTACTCCATATACGTACTTCCACATCACTCCCCATAATCCGGACGCCAGCGGAAATCCCCCCTCCATCACGTGAACATTACGCCCCGCGCTGCTTACTATTGGCACCCATGACTTCAAATGGAACAGCCAAACATGCTCCCTTTGCCGTCTTTTCCGCTACCTACTATCCGTTCTCTCGAGTAAAAATCAATCATCATAATATCTCACATGTTAGCTACCATCTCCCCCAACCTCGCCCGTTGCCTCTTCCACTACCCACCCGTGTGGGGCTTCCGCATAGCGTTTCGTCTTGGCATTACAGCGGGATATCTTGGGCGTAGTAGTCTGCGCACTGGGTTTAATGGGTACTTTGAACTTTGCCGGTTTTCGCGTTTGAGACTGGGGAGAAGGCGGGGTTGAGATGGAGGGGAGTCTTGTGTCAAGCGTGTAGGTGTGGGACGCGATTGCTTTTTTGTGAAGGAGTTCTGCGAGGCTGCGAAGGGCTGCAATTGTTCGAGTGTGCGTTCGACTGGCGGGTTTGGCTGGGTGGCTTCATATTACTCTTGGGTGTTGGTGTTGCTTGAGGGTGATGCTTATGGACTTTTAGGCTGGGCTTGATTGCAGTTGCGAATGGAGGATTATGTTGGTGCTTGGTGTTGTTGGTGTTACATCTTTCAATAAACATGGAGTTGGGAAGCATGCTGAATATACTGCTTTCAGATATTGCAGTGCTGTTAGTGCTTGCCCATTGGTAGAGAACCCGCCGACGGCAGGCAGGGTCATGGCTTGCATGGAATTGGATGGTTGGCTGAGGAGAACACCCTTCCTATTGATAATTTCGACAAACACATGTTCGCTAGAGTGATGGACGTCCAAATCTGTCAATTCGATTAAGCCATAGACTGAGTACTACAGTGAATTCCTGTGACGACTTCACACACACATTACCCCACCATGGCAAACATAGGCTCAAAGAGTCACCCGCAATAGTCCACCGACTGTTGAACAGGTTGTCCAGTAAAACTTGCGGTGCTGGCGAGCATATTCTCTTCCCTGTTGGGATGGAGTGATTGCGCCGACATCGCCGCATGATGCAGGAACGGAGGTGGCGGGGGGCTTGGTTTGCGCGTGGCGGGGCAACGGAATGACTGCGGCTGCCTGTGATTTGAGCGCAAAGGCCCTGGAAACACAGTCCTTGTTCGTTCAGAAGAGGCGATGGGGGCAAGTAAAGAAACTTTCCATCATGCATCAGCCTAGACGCCTCGTGCATGCGTTCTGGAAGCTGACGGGACGGGGGCATTTGAGTGGTTGAGTCAGTCAGCGATTCCGGAGCTACAACAACAATTTTCCCCATGGGGACCATGACTCTACATTGTCCCCAAGTCAACATCTTGACTTTTTTACTTTTGGTTTTGTTGGACGACTGCATATATTTAATACCATGTCTTCACATACAGCATCGCAGCGCTACCTGAGCACCCGTGGTGGCTCCTACGACGTAAGGTCAGCGCAAACCGTGGGCGCACTCGCATGCTAACATGTGCAGTTCTCATTTGAGGATGTTGTTCTCAAGGGCCTCGCTGCAGACGGCGGTCTGTTCATCCCTGAAGAAATCCCAACGCTTCCCGAAGACTGGGCGTCCAAATGGAAAGATCTATCCTTCGAAGACCTCGCCTTTGAAATCTTCTCCCTCTACATCTCCCCCTCAGAGATCCCCTCCGCAGACCTGAAAGACATCATCCGCCGCAGCTACTCCACGTTCCGCGCAAAAGACGTCGTCCCAACAGTCACACTCGACAAGGAGAAGAACATACATTTGCTTGAGTTGTTCCACGGGCCTACATTCGCCTTCAAGGATGTTGCTCTGCAGTTTCTCGGTAATCTGTTCGAATACTTCCTCGTGCGCAAGAACCAGGGCAAGGAGGGCCGCGATAGGGAACATCTGACGGTCATTGGCGCTACAAGTGGTGACACTGGTTCAGCCGCCATCTACGGTCTGCGTGGAAAGAAGGATGTATCCATCTTCATCATGTTCCCGCATGGCAAGGTCAGCCCTATCCAGGAAGCACAGATGACGACCGTCATTGACGCCAATGTTCACAATTTGGCCGTAGACGGCACTTTCGATGATTGCCAGGTATGTACAGAAATTCCGAAATACACAACACTACTAACAATATCAGGACTTTGTAAAGGCCCTCTTCGCCGACCCAGAAATCAACAAGACGCACCGCCTCGCCGCTGTAAACTCCATCAACTGGGCCCGCATTCTTGCGCAAATCACCTACTACTTCTACGCCTACTTTGACCTCATCAAGAAACCCTCCTTCCTCCCCGCCTCCACCGTCCGCTTCGTTGTACCAACCGGCAACTTTGGCGACATTCTCGCTGGCTTCTTCGCGAAGCGCATGGGCCTGCCTGCTGAAAAGCTCGTTATCGCAACCAACGAGAACGATATCTTACACCGTTTCTGGGAAACCGGCAAGTACGAGAAGCACCCTGTGCACGGCAAGGAGGCCGAGGGCGGCATCCCAGCAGACGGTGCGAAGGCGCACGAAGGCGGAGTCAAGGAGACGCTGAGCCCAGCCATGGACATTCTCGTCTCATCAAACTTTGAGCGTCTGCTGTGGTTCCTCTCGTACGATGTCTACAGCACAAATTCGGATGCTGTATCACAAAGGAGAAGTCAAGCAGGCGATCATGTACGGAATTGGCTCAACGAGCTCAAGTCTCAGGATGGTTTTGCAGTAGACAAGCAGATTCTAGAGGCTGCCAAGGCTGACTTTTCCTCGTACCGTGTTAGCGATGAGGAGACCATTGAGACCATCAAGTACGTCTTTAACGCGGAGTCGTCTAAGAACTACGTCCTTGATCCCCACTCGGCTATTGGTATTGCGGCGACGCTGCGCTCGGTACAAGTGTCGAAGCCTCCTAGCACACACCACATCGCGCTTGCGACTGCGCACCCGGCCAAGTTTGCCAATGCGGTTGAGCTCGCACTGCCGGATCAGAAGGAGTACTTCCAGGCCAAGGTACTGCCGGATGAGTTTAAGGGACTTGAAGACAAGCCCAGGCGAGTCAGCCATGTCAAGAAGGCTGAAGGGTGGCAAGGCGTACGCAAGGTTGTTATTGCAGAAGTAGAGGCGGAGCGACGGGCTGCTGAGGGCGTGTAGTAGAGACATATAAGAGGTTGTGGTTTTACATGGACGGAGATTATACTTGGATAGACTAAATACTGGACACTGGATACTGAGTACAGAAATGGAGTTGGTACACGCTTTCATCATACTAGTCACTGCTGAGGTTATCATTGTTACATGGCTATTAAGCGTATTCCACTTCTATCCTTTTCATTTTCAGTACCTATTTCCGCAGCGCATCCTCTAACTCCTTTCCCTCCTCCTCTACCCCATCCCTCCGTCTAACAACCTCACTCTCAAACCCCAACCTAGCCCTCTGCCTCAAAACCCCATACACCGCACTACTATCCGCCCTCCTCCCCCTCTCCTCCGCATACCCCCTCGCCCCCTCCGCAGCCTCAAGATACATCTCCCCTATCTTCAATTCCACACCCCTTTCCCTCGCAATCGCAACCCCATGTCCCACATCTTTAATCCCGAGCTCCAGCCCCGACGCCGGCGCCTGCCCCACGGCAGGGAGGTAAGATCCAGAAGTTAAGCGGCGCGACACGCCGAGTGCATACGCGCCAAAGTTTTCTTCGATAAGGGATTCGAGGGTGGATGAGGGGAGTCCAGATGACTCGGCTAGAACGTGGGCTTCGGAGAGCAAGGTCATGAGGCCTGCGGTGATGAAGTTGCTGGTGGTTTTGAGGAGCATGGCTTGTGAGGCTTCGTCGCCGACGTGGAGTACGCGGCGTGCCAGGACGCCTTTGAGTAGTGGTGTTACACGGGTGATTGCTTGGGGCGGTCCGGCTACGGCGACGAGGAGCTGGCCTGCGATTGCGACGGGAGTGGCGCCGAAGACGGGGGCGGAGATGTATGAAGCATTTTTCTGGGCGAAGGAAGTGGAGATAGTAGTTGTGGTGGAGGGATGCACCGTGGTTGTGTCAATGATAACTTTTTGGGAGAGAGGGCCGCTGGATTGGATGATGGCTGCAAGGGTTATTAGGGCCGTGTCGTCGCTGACCTGGGGATTTTCAGTTATATTCTTGTACGGAAGATGAGTACTCCCTATAGAGGAGAGTGAAATGGGTACTATGTACAGATATGAAAATGACATTGCAGGTTTGGACTAGATCGGCCACTGTGGCACACGCCGTGGCACCAAGCTCTTCCAACGGTTTGCCTCGTGAGAGTGTTCGATTCCAGTATTTTAGCGGCGGATAAGCGTCTGGATGCTGTTGTATGTGTTTTTGGATGTTGGTTGCCATGGCCAGACCCATTGACCCTAGGCCTATCCAGCCCACCCGCAGTTGTTCTAACGATTCCATCTTGAAAGAAAATGGGTTGGTAAATCTGGCTCGAGTCTTCCCTTCACAAGTCTTTGAAAAAGGTAGTCAGTGGAATGGTAAGGTGACTCAACTATGGTATACATACTCATGAGTTAGTGCATTGCACTAGTGTGCATCAGGCAAGAGTAAAACGGATATCCGACGAGACTCGATCCTTCCGACCCATCTTTGAAAGAGTCAGTAAAACATTACTCCGGAAAGCAACATGACTCGGCTACTAAACATTTCAATTTCTCTAGCCAAAAAATACTTTGTAAGACTAAAGGTATTATACACCAAAGACAAACTCAAACTCCGGGCTATGCTGGTATCCAATAATTTTGAAAGCCAGATACGGAACCAACTGAGTAATGATACTATGCTCTGGCTCTGGCTCTGGCATACATGATATAATCGCCTCAAAGGAACATCCTACTCCTCATCTTCGTCATCATCAACCACACGTCTCCGCTTTGTCCGGCTAACCACGACTTCGTCATCGTCATCGTCGTCGTCTGCTGCAACAGCCCCGCCCCTGGCTCTCTTCGGACTTGGCGCAATGCCTTCATCTGGGTCGTCGTCGTCCTCGACAATCTCCGGCTCCTCGTCGCTGGCAGCGATAAAGTCATCCTCCTCGTCATAGTCGTCCTCGCGATTCCTCCGAGGGCCACCATAGTCTTCATCGTCGCTCCAGTCACGCCGTAAGCCACCACCCTTTCTCTGTTGCTGTTTCCTAGGAGCGCGGTCTTCCAGTCCATCAACATCGAGTCCGCCTCCTGATGCTCGTCCGCTGCTGCGGCCCATGGTGCGGTTGGCGCGCTCGGCCTGGCGCGCTTCGTGCTTCTCGCGGGCGCGCAGTTGCCGCTGCTTCTCTTTGAATGTGGCTTCTTCGCGTTGTCGGCGTAGCTCGGGATCTTCGTCTACGTTGATAAAGGAAATAGCCTGGTCGGCGTCGTCTCGGCCCTTGGATGCCACCTTTGCAAGATCGTTTTGCAGCTTCTCCAGCGCAGCATCTTTTGTGTTTGCAGCGGGAACCACATTTAGGGATGCAGTGAGCTTGTTGGTCACACGCATAACATTGGCCTCTTCGTAAGGGGCCACGAGATATGTGTAACTCTCCTTCTTCGCGCTCGTCTTGGCGCCGGTTTTGTCTTCCCTGATTGCTGTGGGGGTGGGAATCTTCGGGTTTATCTGCGGTGGTGCAAGCGTGTTGGCGTCGATGTCGAACTGCACGGTAGGGTCGCTGGCGAGTTGCAGGGTAAGAGAACCGTCGGACCACCTCAGGATGCGAGCATTCGACTGCAAGACAGCGTTGTTCGAGGGTGAGCGCCGCCATCGGATGGTGGTCATGGCAGTGTGGTAAGCAGAAAAGTGTTCAGACGCGCCGACCTTGGAATGGTGATCGGTGGTTGGTGGTTGGAATGTCCTATGGTCAAAGGCCTTGTCCTCGAAGGAAAGGAAGCGCGGGACCTTGAGCAGGTAGAGTTCATTGTCGGTGGGCTCGGGGACTGCATGGCGCGCCAGGTCTGCGTCCATGTATGCAAATGTCTGTTGCTCGACTTCCTCCACAGCCTCTGCCTGCCTGACGCGATCGTTGCGTCCTTCGTCGTCGCCGGAGTCGAGTTCGGCATCGTCGAGCTTGCGCTGCTCACTGTGACACGTCAATTGGATGTCGCATACTATTCTCTACCGCGACGTACGCTTGCGCATCGTGTGCGTCTTCCTCGGCGTCATCGTCTGCGCCGCCGTCGCCAAAGAGGTCATCGTCGTCGTCGTCAAGGCCATTATCCTCGACGGTATTCAGCGGCGTGCCTCCCTCGCCATCGTCGGCAGGAGTAGCATGGCCATTGGCCTCGTCGTCGGACAGGGTTGGATCGTGGCCCGCGTCGGACATGGTCGCGACAGATGGCGGAGGCTGCGTTGCTTGCGAGGCGCAGAAAGACGGGCGTGTCGGGACGTGTCGGGGCGTGTCAAGGCGACGGTGAAGGACAAGCCGAGCAAATGCCACACGTGATGATGGTTCAGCAAAAAACGGCGGAGGACTGGAACGCAGCAGCTGCACGGCTTCAAAGTTCCCAGCGACGCCAGCAGCAGGCCGTGTACTGGGCGCTATACCGGATGCAGCAGTAGCGCCCCGCCCCTTCTCGACGCAGGCCCAAGGGAGTGTCGAGTGGGCCCAAAAAGCGTGCCCGCTTGAGACGTATCACCACCTCCTCCCCTTCAATTCTCTTGCATACTCCTCAAGCCGGCCCTCTCTAGGTGCATCTATAGCTCCCGTCTCGCCGCTTGCAGCCCCTGCACGCCCACAGCCAGGACCCCGCAAACAAATGGCTTCTTTCTTCGCAAACGTGTAAGTTGCTTGGCACTTGCTCGCCCTCGCTCGAGTGCTCTCTCCCCTTCCCTCTAGTACAGTCCAAACACTCCCCCTCCCTGGTATGTTTCAGGCAAATCTGCTGCATATCCTCGTCCGGCTTCAATCTCGCCATCTCCACCTCACTCTGGGAAGCTGCAACTTGGTCACTTTTGGCCTCCCAATTCCCGCCCGCCGAGGCTCCAAAGGTGTTTCCGTCTTCTAACAACTTCACCGATAGTCGCCAAGGACTGGCCGGCCGCTCCAGCAAAGGCCAGCAAGGCAAAGGCGGCTCTTCGTCACCAACGGCTTCATACTCTGCTTCGCCAACTTCTCAGCACGCCCCAAACCAACCGCCTATGCCTGGTTCGCCTGCTCTGTCGTCCAACATGTCGTTCGAAGGCCCGCCATCCGAGGGGTCCGTGCCATCTGGCTCTCGCAGACCGCCTTTCTTTTTCCGCGAGGAGTACTCCAACTTGATTGTCAAGGGTAATTTCATGACGCTGGCTGCAAAGCCCAAGCTTGTTGAGGAGGGCGAATGGCTCGCTCATCAAGGTAAGCTTTGCCACGTGTGAGGTTCGGCCGGAAATGGCGCTAAAAGCATGTGACTAGTTGTCGAGCAGTACAGACTACTGGAGCAAATGATTGAAGTCATCAAGGTAGTCGACGACCGGACAGGCAAACCCATCTGTAACCCAGATGTCTGTCCCACCATGTCTGCCAGTGGTCACACATATACCTGGCTTGACAACAACAAAAAGCCCATCAAGATCCCCGCCATCCAGTACATCAACCTTGTACAAAAGTGGATCGTGGGCAAGATCAATGACCCGAACATCTTCCCTACAGACACCACCGCCATCTCAATTGGAACGACAACCTATGCCTCTGGATCCCTTACTCCCAACTCGACACCGCAGCCTCTGGGACCTACGTCCCTCAACCAGCCCGTATCCCAGCTGGCCGGACGCGAGTGGCTCGGCAAGTCATCTGGCTTCCCCGAAACCTTCGAGGGCGACATCAAGAGTATCTACCGCCAGATGATGCGGTGCTACGCCCACATTTACCACGGCCACTGGCTGGAACCCTTCTGGAACGTGAGTGCATACAAGGAACTCAACACGTGCTTCATCCACTTCATCAACGTCGGCAAGCTGTTCAACCTCATTGGCGACAAGGAGATTGAGCCCATGCAGCCGCTGGTCGACCTCTGGGCGGAGAAGGGGCTGCTTCCTCCGATTACTGCTGCCAAGGAGAATGCTCCACCTGCGTCTTGAAGATAGTTCTGTCTACTACTACTACTACAATTACTTTTTTTGAATTCGTCAATCGACCAAAGAATAAGCATGTGGGTAGCCCCATTTGACATGGAGGCCCCTCACCCCAAAAATGTACACGAGGCCGTCCATATCTCTGCATTGTACATGTAGTGCGAAAACCGAGTCAAAGGCGAGGATGATGATGATGACAATGATTGGCGTTCTGGCATGTCTTACCTTACCATTTCCGCAATGTGAGCCTTGGAAATAGCATAGAGCAAATGAAACTTTTTTTGTCATACTCATCCATCTTCATCTTCATCTTTTGATACAATCAATATCAGGTCACACGACACATGCAAGGCACAACGACAACGAGGACGACTTAGTAAGAAGAGGTTCAAATTTGATAGTACCACGCAAAAGCAACCAAACAACTCTTGTCCCCCAACCATAACCCCTCCTAGAAACGCAATGTCATAGCCCCATTCCACACACGCACTCACAAAACTCCAATAGTGACACAGACCAGAGAAACCCATTGTCTCCACTCCGCTCCACCATTTCCATTTGACATTTTCATCACCAATGCAAATAACACTTCATGGGTCCGTGGCATGCGGGACGCGCGTTCGTTATGGAGATGCCTGGGCAGGGACAGGCACTTGACATTTTTCGTGACTCGCTACATTACAGCTCGCCCCAGCGGCGAACTTACTGGTGACCGGCCTTGCGGAGGGAGTTGCTCAACCACTCGAGACCCTCGTACAGACCGTCACCAGACGTGGCGCAAGTCGACTGGATGTACTGCATCGGGTTAGTGGGGACGCCCTAACAAAGTGGGTCTACTTGCAACTTACCCAGGCACGTTGTCGGAGGCTGTGGAGACCAAGCTTGTCGGTGATTTCAGCAGCGTTCATGGCGTTCTGTCACGAAAAGGTTAGCCATTGTGCAATTGCGAGACTTGCGAGCGATGATGGAAGGGCTTACAGGCAAATCCTGCTTGTTGGCAAAGACAAGGAGAAGAGCATCCCTGAGCTCGTCCTCGTTCAGCATGCGCTGGAGCTCCTCGCGCGCCTCGACAACACGGTCGCGATCGTTGCTGTCGACGACGAAGATGATACCCTGGGTGTTTTGGAAGTAATGCCTCCACAGAGGACGGATCTTGTCCTGACCGCCGACATCCCACACGGTGAACTGGATGTTCTTGTACTCGACAGTCTCGACGTTGAAACCTGGAAAAAGGGGGCACAAAAGTCAGCGCACTACCCTTCGCAACGGTGGCCGTATGCAGCGCAACATACCAATGGTTGGGATGGTGGTGACGATTTCACCCAACTTGAGCTTGTAGAGAATCGTGGTCTTTCCGGCAGCGTCGAGACCGACCATGAGAATACGCATCTCCTTCTTTCCCCATAGCTTGTCGAAGAGCTTGGAGAATGTGAGACCCATGACTGCGGTGGGTGGATGTGCGAGTGTGAGGAGGGTGAGTGGGAAGGCGGTGTATAGACTCTCGAACCTGTGGCGCTAATTGTCAGGACGGTATTGAGAAGAAAGCGATGGCGTCATGGGCGGAAAGGACATGGCACGACGGGCGTGGACCTCGCTGGCGCAGAGAGGCACTGGGGGAGCGTGGCCTGTTGCCAACCCCAAGTCGCAGCCCGGAGGAAAGCTGGCCTCGGAAGAGGCGACGTAGGGGTAGAACAAAGCAATCACAGGAAAAAACAAGGCGGCGAGGGACGACTTACGGCTATGTTCTTGAGAGTCGGTGGTATTCGGGGATGGGGCGGGTGGATGTGGATGTACTCTAATTGATGCACAGGAAGGGCTGCGTTGAAGAGATGTGGTGGAAAGCGCGGCGAATGCTGGGCACTGTTCGTAAGCTGGTAAGTGCCACTACCGCCGGCACGTGACAACTATCAGCGATCGCTTATCTGCGCGTGTTCAAGGACTTGCGGTGAGAGGCGAGCGTCTCCTTTACATTCTTGGAACTGCTCTTATGCACCTGCTCGCATCTTGACACGTTTTGGCTTTCCTGAATGTCCAGAGCGGGAATTCAGGCAGCCATTGGCCTCCGCTTGGCCGATCTCCTCAGCCGCCCCAGGATTGCGTGAACTCCAGGACCCACACCTATCCGCACTACACTATATTCATTGACGGGGCATTCCTGTCCTCGAGAGCGCTGCATGGCGACGATGCATATTGCAACCCTTTTTGACGGCCTCGTTGTTTCCATGCCCGCCCTGGCAGACTTGTTACCGAGCCCGCCAAACCTGTCCCACCAGTTTCGCCGGCTGCATGGCGCTATTGTGAAACCACCTGCCGCTACCCAAGACGACAAAAACATCCGAAAATTGTCCATTTGTAGCAACGTCGCACAGTCGCCTTAGGCAACAATGTTTTGTGCAAGACAACATCAGTGCATCGTCAACTGGACACGGTTGTCATTGTTCCAAGGCAGACATAATTGACACCACTGCTGTTCCGGGTTTCCCCATGTTCTCTTCTCCCACCATGCGCACCATCTCCCTGTCTGCTTGTTCCACCTCACATCGCCCTGTGCACCTCTTTTGCCTTCCTGTCACTCATAACCACTGCAGCTTGAATGAAGACAGGCAAGCACATCGAAACACCCATAACCCAGAGCCCGCCGCGAACAACTGAAGTCACCGAAGTAACCGCGAGCAAACAACTCACTGTACAAGCAAGTCGAACAGCAAGAACCGAAACTGCAAAGGCGTTGAGCACGTCCTGTGCCAGTCCAGCCATGTTGCCCACCACCACTGCTGTAACGAAAAGGGGGAAATTCTGCCACCTCATTAGATGACTGACAACCCCTATTCAAAACTTCGTTCAAGACTTGCCTCCATCCCGGCGTGATAGCACCCACACATACGCATGTACCTGGCAAACGACTCTGGAGGAACACGCTGCTTCAACTGCACTTTGGTATCCTGAGCATGTAGATTGCTGCTGTTTTCGGTAGGTAGCCTACCTCTAGCAGAGATGGCGCGAGCAACAGTGTGAGGCATCATCGAGACTGCGAGTATCAGCATCGTAATAATGGAAGTCAAGTATGTATGTGAGAGGGGGCGTATGCTTACTCATGAAGTGAACCGGGATAGCTAGGATGGACATGTTGTAGCCGTTAAGGTGGGGCAACATTTTGCCTGGCCAGTTGTCGTTGTCGATTCGGTGTTCAGTGGAAGAAGAAGAAGAAGAAGAAGAAGAAGAAGAAGAAGAAGAAGAGGATGAAAATTGCTTTGTAGAATGTTTGCCTATTTGAATCACCTAGAGCCTCCTTCCTGGTACGGCGGGTGACTTGTGTAAACAACATTGCGTGTGAGAGCGAGAAGTGACGAGGGAGTCGTGCTTTCCAAAGAGAATGCGGTAGTAGCAGTACGCTCCAAGACACAAAAACACAACAAGACACGGTGAACCTGACTACATTCAAGTCTCTCAAGGTAAATGTTTAAATGACAAGCGATCCAAAACTTCATACATCCTATCATCACCACCAAATTCCATGCACCTCCACTCCACCTACTTCAAATCCTTTGTCCTCTCCTCACTCTCTCTGATCCACTTATCCAACAACTCCCTATTCCTCGGCTTAAACCCCACCTTAAAATACTTGGGCTCCATCGTCAAACTCGTCGGAAGCGCATTCGCCTCCAGACAATCCAGAACAGGCTCATCTCGCGGATCAACCGGGGGCGTAAATTCAAATGCAGAAATTAGTCTGACAAATGCAGTAAACAGCTCGCGGTTCGCCAAGTGAGAGCCTACGCACATGCGTGAGCCGGCGCCGTACCCGTAGTGCGGTGTTCCGGCGCCGTCGGGAACGTTGAGGTAGCGCTCTGGATCGAAAGTCTCGGGGTTGGTGAAGTGAGACGGGTCGTAGTTGCCGGCGTAGGCGTTCATGTAGAAGGTAGTTCCTGCAGGTATGACGGTGCCGTTCCACTCGATGTCTTTGATTGAGACGCGGGGCAGGGAGATGGGGATGACGATCCAGTAGCGTAGGATTTCTTTGTACAAGGCCGTGATGTAGGGCACGCGTTCTTCGTCGAGGCAGCGCACCCAGGCATCGTTGTCGGGGTACACTTTCATGATTTCCTCGTACGCGCGTTGTTGGATCTTTTGGCCTTTGGGGGTCGCTAGGTAGGCGATGCCCATGATTAGGTTGCCGGGGACCGTGTCGAGGCCTGCGGAGACCATGGAGAGACCGATGGAGGTGATTTCGGCTAGTGGGTGTGTTAGTGAATGCCTGGTGTGGAGAAATAGAAAAGGGCTTACCTCTGTTTAGCTTTGCTTCGGGGTCTTTAAGGATGTTGCCGGTAATGCATGGTTTGTCTGTGCCGTTCTCGATCTTCTCTTCCAATATGCTGAGTAGCTTGTCCATGTATACGTCTCGCCTCTTTCGGAAGTGCTCAGCCTCATTGTTTTTACTTGGAAGCAGCCTTAGCAACGGGATGTAGTCTTGCCAGTTGTTGCTTGTCGACCTGAGTGATCCTATGCCCCTCTCGACATCGACAATCTCCTTGAGCAGCGGTGCGTTCTTGTTGCCATCAATACGGTATCCGTAGTTCAGTGTCAAAGATGTGTTCAAAGCGTATCGCTGCCAGTATGCTCGGGGATCGAGATCGACTTCTCCCCCTTTACTGTCTTGGAGAAGTTCCTTGATAGAGACGGTCGATTCGAGGTCGATGAGGGGCATATATGACTGTACAGCAGGTCGGTTCAGGGCCGTCGCAGCTGCCTTACGGCGGGCTTTACAGGAGTCATCCCATGGGGAAGTTCCAATTGTGAAACCTTGTGAGGAGGAGACGACTTTATGGAAGGTATGGAGCATAGGCCGTGAAATCATGGCTGCTTGGTTTACGATCCAGAGATGACGGATGGAGTCGAACGAGTTTGCAAAGACGATTCTCTGGGTCTTCGTCAGGCTCTCTACTCTTGAGACGAATGGTGATCATGCTAAGGACCAGTACTTACCTTGTTTCCCATCCTCACCTGGAAGACAGGGCCATATTTCTTCGCCCATTGTTGTGCTACCTTTGGATGGTTGGTGCCAAGTTCGTACAAGCTTCCAACAAGAGGAAGTCCAGGGACTTCGGGTAAGCCTTTGATGTGTGGTTTGTCGGTTCCATAGAATAGTCTCCACAAGAAGTATCCCAGCACTGCAATGCCGGCTGCGTAGATAGGGATCGTCATGGTTGTAGCCAAGCTCAACGTGTGAGAGGAATAGAATAGAAAAAGAAGGGAACTCGCGAAATCTGTGAGACGAAGGACATGAAATATAGCTTGCAGCAATACCTATAAGATGGAGCTTGCCGATATCCAGCGAGGCTTCGCAAAACTCAGGCTTGGAGAAGACCACACCTTAGCCTCGGTAACATAATCCCTCGTCTGACTGGACAAGATTTTTAGTTTAGTTACGCTCCAGTAGTCCACCAAAATGGAGTTGTTACACCAATTGTCAAGTCAGGCAGATGATCGTGTTCAGTCAAGGCGGAATAGGGCCGCACTTTCCGTGCGGGGAGGCGCGATGTAGGGTGAGGTCATCGTGTACTAACTAAATCAGGAAGATTTCCTGAACACATCTTGCCGACAAGTATTGGAGGCTAATGCTTAGCAGATTGACACATCATGTTTGGGACAACTGCCAAGAAGGGAACTCGTATATGCCTGTACGTACAACGACTTGACGAACGCACCATGCACGATTTACAACATCCCTGCTTAGGTGCGGTACACCGCTTACTCATGCATACGCTCTGTTCAAGTATGTTTAGAAAAAGATAGATATGGAAGGTTCCCTTATGCGCAGACCGCGCAATGGCTCTACTGGTTGAAGACAGGGACAGGTAATGCATGGAACATAAGCTATATCCCCCGAAAGAGCCTACGCAAACTCCAATTTCAAGGCAGGTTCAATGCGGCCCACGCATTCGCCAAACCCAACAAGAGCTTCTTCATCATTGCCGCACACACCTCGAATAGTAACCTCATCACCATCCTCGAGGAATGTTCTCTTCTCTCCTTGAACTGCGATAGAATCTTTGCCGTTGTTGCTCTGCTCTAGGAAGCTTCCATATTCAGCTGGAGTAGTACCACTAATGGTGCCAGAGCCCAGCAAATCACCGGGCTGAAAGGGGCATCCGTTGACGGTGTGGTGTGTCAACATTTGTGGGAAGGACCAAAGTAAGTTTCGACCATTGACTCTGGAAACCGTAGCATTGCTGCCAGAGGATGCTGCTACGTGTTAGCCAAGTTTGGTCTCAGGGGGCTCAGGAGTGATAGACATACTCTTGAGATCGATTTGAAGATTAATATCGTAGACAGTCTTGTCGTTCTTCTCTCTTAAATAGGGCAGTACTTCAGTATCATTCTCGAGGCCTTTTGTCTTGAATGGCTCCAATGCATCAGCGAGTACAACCCACGTACTGATGGTTGTGCCAAAGTTCTTTGCATTGAAAGGTCCCAACGGCACGTACTCCCATGCCTGGATGTCTCTGGCTGACCAGTCGTTCATGAGAACTACACCGAACAAGTTTTCTTCGGCCTTTTCAATTGGTATTGGCGTCCCTTGCTCGTTTGAGCCACATACAAAAGCTCCGAGCTCGAGCTCCATATCCAGTTTCTTACACGGGCTGAATGTAGGTACCCGTTTCTCCGCAGTAGGATCCAATAATATCTGGCCATTGGGTCGTCGAATTGGGGTGCCCGAAGGTACGACTGAGGATGCTCGGCCATGATAACCGACTGGCAGGTGCTTGTAGTTTGGTTGCAGAGCCTCTTTTGGGCCTCGGAAAATAACACCGCAGTTGTAGGCATGGTTCAGACCCGCAAAGAAGTCGGTGTAGTCGCCAATTTTGAAGGGGAGATGGGCACGAACGTCTTTGAGGGGTAACAGAGCCTGCTTTTGAAGAGCAGAGTTGTTCTGAAGGACATCTGGGTAGGTGGTGTCCTTGGAAAACACGCTTTGTATGTACTTGCGAACGACGGAATGGACGGGGCGGCCGAGTGCAGCGAATGCATTCAGTGAGGGCTCTGAGAAGACGGCTTGATGAGGCTGAATGAGGGAGAGGGCCGAGAAGCCATTGCCGGCTGCAAAGGCCTCGAGATCTAGGGCATGGTCTCCAATGGCAACTGCGACTCGTGGTTTTGTGGACGAGGCTGTTGAAATGACGCCAAACGGAATGTTGGCTAGTGAAAAGTGCGAGCCGCGAGGTATGGCAAACCAAGATCGCAGTGAAGCCATTGCAAGATGTGTGGTATGGTGTTTTGTTCGGGTAGCGGGGATGATTGAATGCAGTACACTACATGCAGTGCTGACTACTCTACAGGTCAGCTCCAATGCGTCGATGTAGTACCGTACTGCCTCGAGAGCCTCGCGAGGATGATATGCAATTGAGCTGTCGGAGTTTCCATTATCAGGCGCGCAAGGATTCCTTGCATACTGACAAAGTCATAATGTCAGCCGCATGAAGACCCTCTTGGTGGATGCCGTGCTTGTGGTCCGCTGTCGGCTTGTGACGGATCGGGATGGAGGCGGACAGGCGGGCCCGGAAAGATTCCGTCATTTGCCTGCGGATCGCCAGGTTGGATGCCCCGCCGCCCGTGGGCTGTGGGGTAAGCCGATGTGAAGGCTCACCACTACTCCGCTTTGATCTTCTGATGCCATAGACAGCGGAACCAAAAGCCGTTCATTGCCGCATCGTGCAGCGCAGCCATGGCCGAGGGGCAGCTTGATGCTTCCTTCACTAATGCCGTGGGGCCGTTGTACATAGATTCAAGAAGACCGCAGTGGTAGCGTGCCGCCGGGTCGACGCGTACATACGTAGTCTTTTACTTTCCGACAGAAGCAAAGTTGAACAATTGACCCGCCTCTCACAATGCCGTCTACACAGTTCGCTTTCAAGGAAAAGTACCGGTACCAGAACGGCTTCAACTCGTACCATGAGTACGGACTCCCAGTGCTGCCCCGCTTAGTACAAGCTAACGGCATCCCAGGTCCGAAGCAGTACAGGGCGCCCTCCCTATCGGTGCAAACTCACCACAAAAGCCCCCGTACGGCCTCTACGCCGAGAAGCTTTCTGGAACCGCCTTCACAGCCCCTAGGCACGAGAACCAGCAAACATGGCTCTACCGTATCTTGCCATCTTGCGGCCACAGTAATTTTGAGCCCCGTGAATCCACGACATTCAACACAAACCCCGAGAACAAGCCATGGGAACGGATACACTATATCCCAAACCAGCTCCGATGGGATCCTTTCGACCTCGACGAGACAGTAGACTGGGTGCACTCTCTGCACCTGGTGGCTGGTGCCGGTGACCCCACAATGAAGTCGGGAGTCGGATACTTTATATACGCTGCAGGAAAGGACATGGAGGCCAATGAAGCATTCTACTCGGCTGATGGTGATTTTCTCATTGTCGCCCAGCACGGTGTGCTGGATATTCAGACCGAACTGGGCCGCCTTATTGTACGCCCCAACGAGATCTGTGTCATACCGCGTGGTATTCGATACCGTGTCACACTTCCTCAAGGCCCTGTGCGAGGATACATTCTAGAGCTATATCAGGGACACTTCACCCTCCCCGAGCTTGGGCCTATAGGCTCCAATTGCCTTGCGAATGCGCGTGATTTCCAGGCGCCAGTGGCCGACTTTGACGAAGACACAGAGACAGAGTGGCAAATCCTTGCAAAGTTTGCTGGCCACCTTTATGCTGCGAAACAAAAGCATACGCCATTCGATGTCGTGGCGTGGCATGGCCTTTACTATCCATACAAGTACGACCTCGGTCGCTTCAGCACAATAGGGAGCATTTCTTTCGATCACCCAGATCCATCCATCTTCACTGTTCTTACCGCGCCTTCAGACCACGCAGGAACCGCAGTTGCGGACTTTGTAATCTTCCCGCCTCGGTGGTTGGTTGCTGAAAATACGTTCCGACCGCCATGGTACCACCGAAACACCATGTCGGAGTTTATGGGCCTTATTGGCGGCCAGTACGATGCCAAGACTGGAGGAGGTTTCCAGCCAGCCGGCGCATCTCTACATAATGTCATGTCGGGCCACGGCCCTGACGCTGCTACTCACGAGAAAGCATCAAATGTTGAGCTGCAGCCGAATAAAGTCGGCGAGGGTAGCATGGCGTTTATGTTCGAGAGCTGCCTGATGATTGGCGTAACCGACTGGGGCCTAAAGAAGTGCCGAAAGATTCAGGAAGGTTACAACGCGGAGAGCTGGGAGCCGCTGAAGCCGCACTTCAAAATGCCTGGCAAGAAGATTGACAATGGCGTCTCGCCGCTGGCGGCAGGATCAGAGGGCGACAAGGGACAAGTGCCTCACTACACGTGAGTGGAATGAGTGGCTAGTTGTACCTGTAGCGACAAAATGGAGAGTACTGATGGATCTCCTACCGAATTCAGTACAGTAGTGTCGGTGAGATTCGGTCCTAGTGAGGATGCTTACTGCATTAGTCTAGAGCATGGCGCGTCGGCGGTGTTGGACCAAGTGGGCGCGGTTTCATGCCCCGCAGCGAACAGAGTGCAGCTTGCCCGCGCGCGCTGCTCGGAGTTTATGAGGATATTTTGTTCATGGATAGGGCGTTTAGATACTGAATTGACATGATTCATGCACAGCACCTGTATGGTCAGACGTGCATACTAGCAGATTTGCGCCTATCGACAGTGGAGGGGTCGACGTGTCGCAAGCTCGTCCAACTCCATGTGCCGATACAGCGCAGTCCAAGGGTCCACTAGCGTCAACAGGTGTTAGAGCGCGGGGCTATCTTCTCCCACTTTTCTCCTCCTCGACGCCGCTCTCTTATTCTCTTCATCTTCTCTCATCCCTTCTCTCCCTCCCTCTCTCTTCTCTTTACCCTTTTCTTCTCAATTTCCCCCCCTCAATTCACCACACACAACCTTCATCATGTCTGCCCCCGCCCACAAGTTCAAGGTTGCTGACATCAGTCTCGCGGCCTTCGGTCGCCGTGAGATTGAGCTCGCCGAGAACGAGATGCCTGGTCTGATGGAGACCCGCCGCAAGTACGCTGAGGACCAGCCCTTGAAGGGTGCCCGCATTGCTGGATGTCTGCACATGAGTAGGTTGCCTCTGCACATTTGCCACAACCAAAGGAAATTTTCTTGCTAACACGCATTGCAGCCATCCAGACTGCCGTCCTCATCGAGACTCTCAAGTTCCTCGGTGCTGAGCTCACCTGGACTTCGTGCAACATTTTCTCCACCCAGGACCACGCCGCTGCCGCCATTGCCGCCGCCGGTGTGCCCGTCTTCGCCTGGAAGGGCGAGACTGAGGAGGAGTATGAGTGGTGCCTTGAGCAGCAACTCACCGCTTTCAAGGATGGCAAGAGCCTGAACTTGATCCTCGACGACGGTGGTGACCTTACCGCCCTTGTCCACAAGAAGTACCCTGAGATGCTCAAGGACTGCTACGGTGTCTCCGAGGAGACCACCACCGGTGTCCACCACCTCTACCGCATGCTCAAGGGCAACGGTCTCCTTGTCCCCGCCATCAACGTCAACGACTCCGTCACAAAGTCCAAGTTCGACAACTTGTATGGTTGCCGTGAGTCGCTTGTCGACGGTATCAAGCGTGCCACCGATGTCATGATTGCTGGCAAGGTCGCCGTTGTTGCCGGTTTCGGTGATGTCGGCAAGGGTTGTGCCCAGGCTCTCCACAGCATGGGTGCCCGTGTCATCGTCACTGAGATTGACCCCATCAACGCCCTCCAGGCTGCCGTCTCCGGCTTCCAGGTCACCACAATGGAGAAGGCTGCTCCTCAGGGTCAAATTTTCGTCACCACCACTGGTTGCCGTGACATTCTGACTGGTGCTCACTTTGAGGTTATGCCCAACGACGCCATTGTCTGCAACATTGGTCACTTCGATATCGAAATCGATGTTGCCTGGCTCAAGGCCAACGCCAAATCAGTCACCAGCATCAAGCCCCAGGTTGACCGCTACCTGATGAAGAACGGACGCCACATCATCCTCCTCGCTGAGGGTCGTCTCGTCAACTTGGGATGCGCCACTGGCCACTCTTCTTTCGTCATGTCCTGCTCTTTCACCAACCAGGTCCTCGCCCAGATCATGCTTTACAAGGCATCCGACGAGGCTTTTGGTAACAAGTACGTCGAGTTCGGCAAGACCGGCAAGCTCGACGTCGGTGTCTACGTTCTGCCCAAGATCCTCGACGAGCAGGTTGCTCTTCTTCACTTGGCACACGTCAACGTCGAGCTCTCCAAGCTCACTGACGTTCAGGCCGAGTACCTCGGTCTCCCTGTCGAGGGTCCTTTCAAGAGCGACATCTACCGCTACTAGATTTCTTTTTGTTCCGCGTTTAGGAAGTTTCAACACGACGTTATGATACCACTTCGAAAAAAAGTTATTTGTCTTCAACGGCATAGCATCGAGCCTGGGGCTCGACGGGGTCCGGTTGTTCAAAAGGCGTTGTTTTGCATATCATCTACTTGACCCTTCAACCATGGTCAGGATGAGGATGATACCCAGTGTAAGAGTGTGATATGGAGATGATGAGTTGCGTTTCTGCACGCAGCCTAAGATTAGTTAACAAGTCTACCCGTTCAAACGGAGACTACATAATTCAGAGTAACGACGGGCCTCCATACCCGCCTCTGGCTTATACTTTGTTCCTTTCAATGTGCTTGTAATGTGATGTGTGCTGGCTCAGATGTTGTGGGTACGTGCGCAGATTCGAAGCATGCCTCACCGATACGCACCAGGCCGTTTGTGCAAGCTGGCATGTGCAACCAGCCTCTAACACAGCTATCATGCAAATCCGAGGCATAGTGCAATAAACAACTGCAGCTAATGCAAAAATGTATATATTGTAGAGACAGACCGTTGCGCCGCCTTCTAACCAGCCCCACAGTCCCGCCTTTGATTCCTCATCCGACCTGCTACATCCTTGTATCCCTCGATCACGTTGCAACTAATACATGCACTAAGCAGTATCTAGATATTACCTTAGCTTATTGAATGTGAAGTGTTTTGCAGATAGGCACAGAATATATCACTTCGAGTAAATTGAGTCGAATCCTAGGGAAGTTACCCAAAGGTGCGGATGGAACTATACACTCTATACATGTGACTGTGGCTTGATTGCCCCTGCGGGTACCCGATGGATCTCCGAGGGTTAGCCTTTCTCGGCCTCCAGTTCAGAGCATCGTGACATTGAAGAAGAACATGATAACTCATGTGGCGTCTAAAGGAAAAGATGGGCAGGTCTCACACGGTGGGCATGGCATGATACAGAGTGCCAAGATCCGAGTCGAGGCTTTGGCGATCTGAATGTGTTGCAGAGATTTAGCCTTGCACTGCCACATTTAGTAGCTGAAGCCTTCACTTCTGCTATCAGGGCCAGGTAGCCTAGCCTCCAACATCTTAGCCTTAGACCCTCTAGCTAATGACAGGACACTCTAGTCGAAGGTACAGATGGACATCTACATCTACGAACCGATCGATCTCGAGCGTCCTGCATTTCGACTTCTACAGTTACTTCGAGGCAAAGGGCCAGCCATCGAGTGCATACTGTATCAGGCCTATCTTGATGGCACCGATACCGTTCCGTACGATGCTTTATCGTATACCTGGGGCGGCACGAACAAGGCATCGACTGTGACAGTCAGTGGGAAGACACTTGGTGTTACTAAAAATCTGCACTCAGCCTTGCAACATTTTCGTTCGGAAGATGTAGATAGGGTACTCTGGGTTGATGCTATTTGTATCGATCAAGGCAACGAAAAAGAGCGAGGACATCAAGTTCAGCAAATGTGCAAGATTTATTCGCACGCGGAAGAGGTAATTATCTGGCTAGGTCAACCCACTGCGGAAACCAATGTTCTCATGGACTCTCTTCGGGAACTAGAAGGATACAGCTTAGCGCATGCACATAGACACTGGGATCTAGCAAAGTGGACCGAATTCTGGCGATTGGTTCCTCAGAGTTCAAGTTTTGAGGTACTGGAAGGCCTATACCTGCTCTTAAAGAGACCGTGGTTTAGAAGAGTCTGGATTTTACAGGAAATAGCCAACGCGAAGAAAGCAAGTGTCCGGTGTGGCATCAAGTCTGTCAAAGCACATACCTTTGCCCTTGCTCCGTCGCTCGTAGGCATCAAACCAGAACGACATTGTCAAGCTGTTTTGGATATTATGCCTGGACACTTGCGGGAAAAGACCTGGTGGGGTGAAAGCAGAGACTTGTACAACCTTTTACTAAAGTTCAGAGAAAGCAATGCGAGCGACCCACGAGACAAAGTCTATGCCTTGCTAGGTATATCTTCAGACGCTTACGACAGCGATAGCCTACGTCCAGTCTATACGAAAGACCTCCAGGCAGTCATTCGCGATACTTCGTTGTTCTTATTCAGACAGTCAGATGATTCTTATGAGACGATGCCAGAGTTCTTAGAGGACCTTACGTTTCGGAATTCTACATTCTTCTCAGAGCTTGTCCGAACGTCCAACGCAAGGGCAGTTGAACGTTTCCTAATGCGGAGAGGACTTGAGGTATCACTATCAGAGGATATGATCAAAGCTGCGGCAGAAAATCAGGAAAACGGGCGAGAAATCATAAGCTTTCTCATTCAGGAACGTGGAAGTGAAATCATAATCACAGATAGAGTGATTCGAGCCGCTGCAAGAAACAAGGCAGGTGGAAGAGACATCATGATCCTTCTTTTCCAAAGACGCGAAGGGGAATTCATACTCAAAAAGGAGGCGTTGAAGGTGATACATGACGTTTTCAGTAGGGACTACGGGGAGATGTTGAAAAGTTTGCTAGAAGGAATTTCCACCGTGGAAATGTGGAATACAGACTTCGACAGATTACTATACGCTATGTCAGCGAGAGGCTATGAGGCAGCAGTGAAACTGTTACTCGACAAAGGCGTAAACCCTGACGCCCAAAAAGGAGGCTATGAGAAAGCATTTCAGGTGTCGCACAAAGGCCACAGAGCAGTAGTACAGCTGCTACTAGACAACAACGCCAAGTTCAATAGGACGAGTAGAACTGATAGTACCGCACTCTACGCAGCTTCAGCTGGAGGTCACGAGGCAGTAGTGAAGCTACTGCTAGACAAGGGCGCCTACGTCAACACGTCGGATGACCACCATAATACCGCACTCTGTGTAGCTTCAGCTGGAGGTCACGAGGCAGTAGTGAAGCTACTGCTAGACAAGGGCGCCCACGTCAACACGTCGAATAAATACTATAGCGACGCACTCTGTGTAGCTTCAGTTGGAGGCCACGAGGCAGTGGTGAAGCTACTACTAGATAAAGGCGCTGACGTTTACGCAGGGGGTAGACCCTATGATAACGCACTCTACGCGGCTTCAGCTAGAGGCTACGAGGCGATAGTAAAGCTGCTACTAGATAAAGACACCAATGCTAAAGTGGAGGGTAGATTTCTCAACGCCGCACTCCACGTAGCTTCAGATAGGAATTTCAAGGCGGTGGTGGAGCTGCTGCGTAGCAAGCAACAGGAATAGCCAGTTTGACAATTAAGAATACTTGCCGCTCAACGTAGCGTTCGACAGTGACCATCTCGCCGTTCCGAGTCTTCAAATAGAACAAGGGGTATACTACGGCTTGCAATGCTAATATATACTAGTTACGACCCTATTTCAAACCACCCTGTTTACCACGTTCATTCGTACCTCTTACTTCTCTCTTATAAGCAGCGCCATAATGATGCACATTTTACACAGGTTGATAGTCGAGCCCGTCTTTATCTTACTGCAAGAGGCATCAACAGTCCAAACTCCATGTGACCTGCAAAAACGATACTACAGAAAAGAATCTGAACTCAATACTACTATACATGCATATACTTGCCTCTTTGGCACATGTACTAGTAATTGTTTCCTTAGATATGAGAGAATTCATATTTGTAACTTGCACACTACGTGGTCACAGACAAACGTATGCACGGCATATATGGGGCGGGAAGTATACAGCATGGCGTGCATGCATGCGTGTAGCACGTTGTACGTTGTACTGCATAAATGAAACAGCGGGAAGAAGTGTCAATACGTTGGCTGTGCGTCAATGATGCAGGTAAGAGTGTGCAGACACTTTTTTCTCGACTTATGTGTGTGGGGGCTTTGTGGCGTGGGGGGAGTGTCACTGAACAGTGAAACATTGATTAATGGGTTGGGTGTATATCAAGATCTTCTTGAGTGGAGAGTTGTTTGAAGATTATAGCTAATATGCTAATTTGTATTTAGTCCAGATAGACGAACAATACTATTTTTTGAGATACGTAAATCCTTTAGTAGGATACCATTACACCTCTTCCTCCCACAACACACCACGGAAGAAAACTTACCACTCCCCATTCTACCTAAATCCTTAATCACCATCTCCTCTCCTTCTCCCCTTTTTCTCCGCAAAGAAAAAGCAAAAAAGTACAACGCTTGAAACTAGTAAGTGTCACGTTTACATCACGTGTCACACCATCTTACACCTATCATGCATGCCCCCCCCCCTGCCCCTCTCTTATTACCCCCATACCCCCTGTCTCACGCAAACAAGCCCGACCATGCAATGCAAGGTACGCGAAAACCAACACACCGAACAAGGACGCACACATAGAAAAAAGAAAAGAAAAGAAAAGGCCAGCAAAGCCGATTTACCTTTTTTCTTTTCTCACCATCACATGCATACTTTCAGCCTCAATCATGCCATGTCATGCGTCCACGTCCATCCCCATATGCATATACCCCACGCCACAAACGCCCTATACGTTGCCAAAAAGCAAAAAAGAAAGAAAGATGAGAAAACAGGAACAGGAACACGACAGCACATCGTCCCCCTTACGTGGCACGTACACATTGACATTCAATCTGTGTTTTCCCTCCCAAAAAAAACAACAACAACCACCATGATTACAATTTCTATTCTCCTAACCCTAGACCCTATCCTTCCCTATCCTTTCCCATCTCTCAATTAACCAAACCCACACAACGTCTTCCTTCTAGCCCAGAGCAAAAAAACAAACAAAAATATTATATACGAACTGACTCATGTATATATATATATATACTTTGCGTGTGAGGAAAGAAGGAAAAGAAAGAAGAGGATATGATCACTTCGAACCCCCCTCCCCCTCCCCACCTCCCATCGCGCTTTATC